>NC_051161.1:75410283-75710283 GCF_013339745.2 Dermacentor silvarum
ACCGATGAAGACACGAGTAGGCAAGCCCGTTGACTGTGGAGAAGTTTGGTGAGTGTCCTCAGAAACACTAACACAATAAGTTTAATTCGAAGCAACGCAGCATCACGCGTTTTCATGTGACTGGGTGCCTACCTACACAGGCTTCCTGAGGAAGCTTTAGCACGGGGGTTCCTACTAAAACATTAAAACGGAGAAATAAGTTTTTCTTAAAAAAACACTGCACTGAATTACACGAGACTTACTCTACTTAAAAAATAAGGCAGAACTATAGTTACTGTAAAACGTAGATTTCGTATTTAGGTCACTGATGTTTTCATAAAAATTGTTGAAAATGCCACAATGTAATAACAAGATCATGAAGTATGCTAAATTTTTTTTAAACTATGGGGTTTTACGTGCCAAAACCACAATCTGATTATGAGGCATGCCGTAGTGCGGGACTCCGGAAATTTGGACCACCTGGGGTTCTTCAACGTGCACCGAAATCTAAGTACACGGGTGTTTTCGCATTTCACCCCCATCGAAATGCGGCCGCCGTGGCCGGGATTCGATCCCGCGACCTCGTGCTCAGCAGCCCAACACCATAGCAACTGAGCAACCACGGCGGGTAAAATGAAGTGTACAACTGTGTAACTCATCAATGCAAAATGACATTACAATTAAGTAAACTGGACCTAATATTACATTTAGAGCGGGCAAAGTTGATGCATTATACATTATTGGGAAGTGTACCAATAATATGCGAGTAGGACATTAGTAATGACCTCCGTTAACATTGGAACAAATTAGCATATGCTGTAATATCGTAGATTGAATTTGTCCGCTTTAGATGCTTTAAATGATGCAGTTTACAGAACTTTGATATCTGAACTTGGCGCAGAGTTAGGAACCTTTAAACTTTGTGCTTCTATTTTACAGTGAAGCTGTTAAGGGCTCACTCTTCGATGGTCGCTTCCGGCAATAGAAAAAAAAAAAAACTCTCATTGGTCGTATGCTGTATGTGCGAGTGAAAGCGCGCGAGGGCGAGGGACGCGCGCTTTCATTCGCACATACAATTCGTAAACTACAACAATTCCCAGAAAGTAATCAGTACAAAGCTGAGGTATTAAATTTCTGTCAGTTTTTTTAATACGTGTTTTGAGCCTTTGTGTGTTTGATATATCCGCCTCCTTGTGTAATCCAGTTCAAGGATTAGAATTGGGCTATCTGCAACAGGCGATTTTTGAAACTGTTTTAACACTTAAGAAAATCTCCCTATATATACATGCAGGGCTTTCATCCTGATTTGTTAATCGATTGTGCAGAACAGGGATGCACGCTCACTGGGCTACGTTGAGGGTCAAAATGCTGCGACATACAAGCCTGTATATACTGGTGTTGGTGATGTATGTTGCCATCTCTGCTGTGACATAGCAGCGTTTCTGCCTCGCTGAGTGTGTACCGTATGGCGCAGGTAATGAAGGAAAAAGCGAAACAGCCCGACTAATGTGGTGGTGAGTTAATTGTTCTGCTATTGTCCTTCGCCATGTGGCGAGATCGAAGGGGAGAAAGTGACATGAAGATGACGCCACTCGTCATTGTCAAGTCAGTGTCCTCAACAGTGTAAGGGAAACAGCTGGCAAAGTAAAGCAAGTTTCGAACTTGACTTCTGACTGCTCAAGGACACAATGGAGAGCACACAACCACAATAGATGATGCACAGGCCGACGTCACTGATGCTACGTCACAGCGCCTGCGGTGTGCATCGGTGCGCCTTCCATCGCGGTTGCGCCACTGCTCTGCGTGCCGCATTGTGGCCTTCAGAAAGCACCAACTACTATGACATGTCCTGCTTATACTGCTGTCGCAATAAAAAAAAAGATAGGCTTGCGAATATCGTAGTTTATTCCACAATAATTTTACCGATGTGTATTTTTATAGCTTCTTTTTCTTTTTCCCATTTGATGCATGTGCTGCGTTTTAGTGCTTGAATTGTAAGCTGTAAGAAAAAAATTAAGCTGCAGATCCGCTATGCTACGGCATGCTCATGATATGTCTGTGCGATACACATTACTTGCTTGCTGTTAAAATGAACGCTTATTATTCTGTAATACGTCTGTCATTTCAAGCCATCCGTACGAAGAGAAGGCATAATTTTTCTTCACTTCTATTTTCTCTGTGATGTACAGATTTTACTTCTGAGTACGCTTCTGAACATACCGTAAATTCAGAGGGTTAGTTAGCGGCTTGGGGTTCCATAAAGCGGGTTTTTACGAAATTATCCAGAGCTGGTACTGAAGGTTTCCCGATGTTCGGTTGGCCACACTGTGTGTGACCGATATTCTCTCTAGACTAAACTGTAACGACCAAGCAGGGCGCATTGTGCAAGTTTTCTTTGAATTTCGCTTGATCAACACTGTGAGTAAGTGTGTAAAACCTTTAAGTTTGAGCGTCCAAAACTGGATTTGTTAGTACCCATACGTTTATGTATAGCCTGTCGGTACAATAATGGGAAGGCCACTTCAAATCTTCGACTTAAATTTACCTCTCGCATACCTCTTGTATTCTTCACACCGCGAGTGTTTCCTAGAACCGTGCCGAGAAAATATATGAAGGGATCCCTCCTCAAGGATCCGACAAATGAGCCTTCGAGAAAGATAAACCCGACTCCGACCTACTTCTGGTGCTATTTTGCCCCTCTACATTTTTTGTAGCTTTTTAAACTCCTACTTGCACGTGCTGAACAGCTACCCCGCTACAGGCACCTACCCTAGATTCGGTTCCCCGAGCAGCCAAACACAAGAAACATGCCTATATTCCTTTCTTGAGCCGCCGTTGGTATGCGGCTACCGTGTGGTTTTCGAGCTCTTGAGAGAAATCTAAGACGCCGTGTATTCATCACCTGCATTCACATAACGTTCGAGTGGCGCTTTTTCTGTTCCTCGTGTTTTCTTCTTCTCCACCAATATTATTTCTAAGATCCGTGGCTCGCTTTTGAACACACACAGGTATGAAAAATTGCTCTAAGTCTCAGGGAAAAAATTGAAGAAAGAAAAGGAAGTGTTCCCGCGAGGATAGTTCATCCTGCGGATGGCGGCAAAATTTTTTTATGGTGTACATTTCGCGGTGGTCCTCTTCTCTGGAAAAGCCACAGACAGTCTTCTTTGTGCTCGACTTATAATAGAGCTTCTGTCATTTGGTTCTTGTTTTTCTTGTACCGTTTCTTACTCCTTCTGTCGTTTTCTTCTTTTCCTGTTTTCATTTTAGATATTGCTAGATCCCCGTACCATTTTTTGTATCTTTTTTGCTAGGGATACATTTTTCCGCCTCCAATGGGGAGCCAGCATAATGCTATCTCAAAACAGTAATAAGAAATTACTGGCCTCAAAAAAAAAGAGAGACATGCAGTTAGGTTTCCAATTCAAATGAGATATGCGCTAGAAAGTTTTATATTATAATAATTTATTATTACGTTTCAAAGTAAATTTGGCGCTCCGACCCATGTTGCATGGTATTTACATTTTATATCGACCACGCCGCCTCGCGTCGGCCTTCACCACCATGCGAAAACCATAGGAAAACTCCTCTTGACAGTTTCGCAGTAAAGGAAGTGCACCGCAGGAAAGAGTGAGATGTGATCTTGTGACCTGCGATGCGTAAGCTGAAACTGAGATTTGTTTCAGCGAGTGAATACAGCTAAAGCGAAGGTCACCTAAAACAGCCAATTCGCAGGCAAGGTATTATGCGCGCAATTGTCATCACCACGTTGCGCACGCAGCAGGAATTGCAGATAAGGCAACTTCGAACACACAACGAACATCAGCCTACAGTAATTCAACCGCAATGTCCCTTTCACAGTTAACGAAATCGACAATTGAAATCGACAGACTATCCTAGAACATCTGTATACTTCCTTGTGCGCGGCGTTGCTATTTTGTCTGGCAAACTGCAGGAATTTTTGCCAGTCTCGTTTATGCATCCATGACGGCAGTGAACGGTAACGACTTCATGGAATGAAACTTCGATTGCAAGGCTCCGAAACATAAACCACATCGAATACGCGCTGAGCTAATCGTTCTGGAAAAGAGTAGTCGTGCTCTAGTACTGTGCTCTAGTATACTAGAGCACACTGAGTACTAGAGCACGACCGAGAAGGAAAGCCGGAAGCTACAGCACACTGTAGCTGCCGGCTTTCCTTTTCGGTCATGATCGAGCGCGAAGCCGTGGCATTCAATATGCGTGAAATTCATGGCGCAATCGATGAAAATATTTACGCTTGAAACCACTGCTATCGTAGGTATGCCGATGCGTGCTCACGTGGCATATATATTTTTTTTCGCGGGCTTTTGTCCTTCTTCGAAACAAAAGAATGCTACAAATCCCAGGTTTCCTTATACGCTTTATCCGTCCTTGACTTGCAGACAACTTTTTTTCACAAACTTAAGTAATTGTAACTAACGTAAATAAAAGTTAGCTAATTAGGCTCAATTAGACAATTAGCCTAAACAAGGTCCACCACAATGCAGGTCCTGTAACGCCATCCGTTATTTTTAACGCCTGAAGACATTTATTGGGTACAGACATATTGTGTGAGTATGTAGTCGGTTATGTTTAAAGGGGCGAGGCCTTACTAGCGCCGTGTGTGTGTGTGTGTGTGTGTGTGTGTGTGTGTGTGTGTGTGTGTGTGTGTGTGTGTGTGTGTGTGTGCGTGTGTGCGTGTGTGCGTGCGTGCATGCGTGCGTATTGTGTGCGTGCGTGTGTGGGCGTGTGCGTGTGTGTGTGTTCCGTGTCACTGTTCAGCAACACCAACAAGCCCAACGTGCAACCACCTTAGTTGCCTTCCTGAGCCCCTGGTTAACGTGTAGCTTGCGCGCCTTGTGGCCTTTCAAGTTTGACCCACCTTGTCAGTTTCTGCGAGCTCCTCGTCCATGTTCTTGCCGCCATCCATTGACACACTGAGGCGGTGTCGTCGATGTAAGAGCGTGATCTCCGTCAGATTACAAGACAGCAACTGGTCCTTGCTGCGGCTTATCACAACTGATAGTTTGAACGCGGGCAGGCAACTTGCGAGGACATACTTTAATAGAGGCTGTGACTTAAACAGCGTGCTGTGGACGCAGATCTGCTGCACGCTTTCCGCCATCAATTCATGGAACTGACTGCAATCTCGGCCTTCGATTGCACTTGCGTCGTGGTGGCGGTTATGATAGAACGCCCTGCTTGCTTTCGTTGGTCGACACAATCACGTGACTTACAGAGGCGTGCTAAGCTGCGTACTGGCAGCTAGATGAGCTCTTCTCAGACATCGCCACCAAATTTTATCGACTCGCACAGCTTCGTGCTTGGAACTCACTTCGGCTGCTGCCTGCTGTGGCCAGAAGGCAGCGCGCACCACGGGTATCAGTGATAGTTTACCAGCTGTCCTGCTTCCAATTACTATCTATTTTTACAGCGAAGCTGTATATGTGGCTTGTTTCCAGCGGATCGATGTCCGTAGATCAAAAACCGCGAGCCGATCCCATAGATAGTGCAATACCGGGCCGTCCCGCGGCAGAGGTGAAGCAGGCTTCAAGCACTCCGCCAACTTGCAAAAATAAGTTTAATATCTTGGGTCCAAATACAAGCCGTATCATATATTAAGCTGATAAGAACAGATACGACACTTTGACCCGCGTCAGCCCTTTCTATGTTTGCACCATACACGTGTATATGCCATCCCGTGTATTCAAACTAGTGTTTACCAATCTGAGTGTCTTCTGTCCCCTGACGTCATATGCTCCACATAGGGTCCTTTCCTTAGTTCTGCTTTGACTGTGAAATGGGTAGGCCTCGTGTTGCACTGTCTGAAGCCGAACAGCGTGCCTACCAAGAACGACGGCGTGATCAGAAAAGGGAATGGGCACGGCGCGGTGGCGGCGGCGGAAGGAGACCACCGACAGTGAGCGTGCCGCGGACGCCAAGCGTAAGCGTGCTGCCCACCAGGACTGCGAGGCGAAAGATAAGCGAGCCATCCGTGTGGCCCCGATCCCGCTAACTTGGAACGTTTCACCGGAGCTACGGGCAATCATCTCATGCACAGCTTCGCTGGTCATTCACTTTCACAGAGTGGAATGGCATCGAATTTTTTTTTCCTTGGACGCCTGCGCTTCGCGAATGCATGTCGGAGCCGCCAAATCAACATCTTTCAGTTGAGTGTTCGACCACCTCATCAGAGACGTCTTGCCTATTTCATGACCCAGTCTCATGCTTGTCACAGTTATTTGACATCCTTTCCTCGCGTGCGACCTCCTTCTCACTCGGCGCTCCGGTGACGCAACACGCTGCAGCAGTGAACGATCCAAATTTGTTTCTCAAATGAAGGACCGTTTTTCGCTGGAATAGTTCCCATTTAAGATCTTATCTCCCTAGAGCCTCACGTAGTGCGCTCATCTTATCTCCTTCAGATGCTCCATCATGTGCGATCCCGATACTGCCACCAAAATTGTTGCGGGGTCGCCAAGTTGCTTCAATATCATATTCAATAACAACACTAATTGCAATGATTCTAATTGCAATAATTGCATATTCTGCCGCTTCGGCCGTCACTATTCCCGACTCTCTTGCCGCACACATCATCTCCTTCCTTCCTTGCTTCGTGTGTGTGTGTGTGTGTGTGTGTGTGCATGCACATCTACATCGTCTATACGTACAGATATGTACGTGTAGCCCGGTCGAAATGTTAGTGCGAAATTGGCACATGCGCCGTCTTGCATCAATTGTAGCTATATATATATATATATATGTATATATATATATATATACCTCAAGGTAGGTGTATCACTGGTTACCGCAAGGTTATAATTGAATAGTTGATGCAGTTCTTCATAAACAAGTGTTTATTAGCGATGTTTCGGCCGGAGACCGACCTTTCTCATAACCGAAACCCAAATGTACCGAAACCCTGTACATTCGGTTTTCAGTTGCCCGTATATGAAAATACAGGTCACTTTGTTCCAGAAGCGTTTCGAGCACCAAGATTCAAGCCTTCAACCATTATAACGACAAACTTTTTGGAAGCACCGTCTCCTTTTAAAATCGTTTGCAGAATTCTTTGAAATCAAAATACGCTTCGCATGTGAGCGCGTGCGTTGTAGACACTACCGACCCAAAGCACTAACGACAGTCTTGCTTTCTTTAGTTAGGATTTTTTTAGTAAGGGTAGGGAAGTGAGGGGGAGGATTGTGGTGCTGTAAGATTTAGGATGGTGATAAAATCTTTTCCAGAGGGCTCTACCGACGCGAACAATGCAGCGAAAAAATTCATTTGAAGCGTTCTGAATTCATTACTGCTAACCTTGCACTTAGAAGTTTTGCTGTCGATTATGCAGATTGTTGTTCCCATTTTAGTTGAGCCGCAGTTAGCATTGAACCGTCAACCATAATTAAAATCATTTATCTCACGTCAAGAAATTAAGGGATAAGAGACAGCACATTTGGATCGAAAGGCACCTGTCCCCGTGAAGTTCACTCACGTCATTCTGTGCCAGGGACGGGCGGGTGGAAATTCTTATGTTTTCCACACACATTACCGCACTTGGATAAGCAACAAAATGAATATCGATAATCACTCGTGCAATTAAAATGCCATTACAGTAGTCTAACAGACTTATTAAAGTTCCAATTCATTCATTGAAACACTACTACCTTCCTGTTCTTATTGTAAAATGCACGTACAAGTACGTAATACAGAAAGTTGTCACGCATTAAAAGGTGTCAGGGCATCTCGCCTAAATAGTTGAGTCGCTCGTGGCAGATAGCCTTTATCTACCTGTTAGGATGGCTCACGGCAAGTGACCGACAGTTCCAGCCCAAAAAGCAAAAAAGAGAAAAAAAGTAAAACGAAGAAAGAGAGAGATAGAAAGCCTCACTGAGCTAACAACAAATGAATATCGACAGCTCATTATTTATTTTATAGCATCTATTGTGTGTTTGTATATTAAGCATGAGTATAACGAAGTCATATCATCGGTAGCAGAAATAACGAGGCTACACGAAGATTTCCGAAATATGTGGCCATCCCTGCAATGCATGCCAATACGTGCCACGAAATAGATGGGCATTCCAGTAGCACAAATACTTGCTTGCACGGAGCAGAGATGAACTAATTTGTATGTCAATGTAATACCTTTTTTGTTTTTGAAAATCTTGTGGCTGGATGTCTTGAAAATCTTCCTGTAGATTTCGAGATTTCTGCCATTGGCACATGGTTCCATCGTTACCGGTCTTCATTTCTGCAATTGCAACTAGCGCTTAAAAATAGAAATATATTCTTTAATTCGTGAAACTTTGTTAAGCAACAAGGTAAGCCTTGTAGTCGCTTTAAAAGGTAAGGTACATCGTGGAAAAACATCGATTTGATTTTGTGGCATGCCGTAGTGGGTGACTCCGTAATAATTTTGACCACCTGGGGCTCTTTAACGTGCGCAATGCACGGTACGCGGAGGTTTTTGCATTTCGCCCCTACGGAAATGCAAAAGCCGCGGCCAGGATTGTATCCCGCGATATCGTGCTTAGCCGCGTAGTCCTAAATCCACCAAGCCATGGTGGTGGGACACTGTTGAAGTACCAAGGTAGTACGGTGCTGTCGGACGCAGCCAACATTTGAAAAAAAATTCTATATAATGAAATAGGTAACGATCGGGTGTTAAAATAGGTGTGATGTACGTGTACTTGCAGCTGCTTTGGGTTACCTTGCGCTTTTTTCACGCCCCTCTTGCCAAAGCCTGGCGAGGGCCTAGAAAAATAGGTAAATAATAAACACCAAAAGAATAAACGCGCAACCTGAATGTAGTGACCATATGTTTGTTCAAAATTTTGCAGAATTTTGCGTACTCGACTTATTTTGCTTTTTTTCTGCCGAGATAAATATGCGAATGCTTAAGCTGGCAGTGAAAAACTGCGCGTAAGCGCCTTGGTATAACTATCATTCCTATTCATGATATACGCCGGTCTTGATCCGATCTGTTTTATAGTTTGGAGCACTGTCGTAAAACATCTTCGCTTCCCCTTCACATGCAAAAAACACATCAGAAAATATTTCCACGAGAGAAGCGTTAGTTGAACCCCGGAAAAAGAGATTAAAAGAACGTCCTCTTTTAATTTCACGCACTATGGTTAAGAAAGCCGAAGAGCACATAGGCTTCGGGCGTCATAAGTAAGAGACACTCTTTCAAAACTTTCTGAGCAGCCGATCTCCGGAGCACTCTCCTTGATAGTGTAGCGCTGCGTGCATTTACCATAGTGCGAGGTAACGGTAGCCTGCGCGCAAGCACAAAACAAAGCAAAATAAAATAACATGAAAGGATCGTGTGGCGTAGCGCATGAAATGCAAGATAAGCCGACGCCGTAACGTAGCGAAGTTAAATTGCCCTTAGGGAGCCAAGGCTTTGACATCTCTCGCTATGCTGAAGGAAAACTTGCGGCGTTTCAACTCTTTTACTCTGTTTCCGCCTTCTGTGCTCAATTTTGCTTCTTGTAGTTTGTACATCGTGGTGACCTTTTTTCTTCTTCTTTGAAGAGGCTTTGCCGTATGCTTGTGGCAGGCGCGCGACTTTCATCTCCAAGGATAAATACTTAATTAAAACGTCAACCGGGTGGTCTTTCTCTGAGGCGCTCTACACGAGGCAGGCGTGAATGAGAGCCACCTCGTTTATCCAGAAGACGTCAGGTGTGTAACTGTCACTCGCAGTTCTAGTTCACGCAAAAAAGTCGAATGATTGCTTTAGTGCGCTTGTGAAATGTTGCGTATTTTGTTAATGAAAATCTTATTAATAGCACGCTCTAATGATCTGGAAACGGAAGTTTAGGTAACACCATACTATTATCGACAACGTTACGTAGGAAAATTTTCCCAACAGTATAGGCTGGAAAAGTAGTTGCGTAATGATCCTAAATGTGAACATTGCTTGTTTCGTTAATGATACGTATATCCAATATACCATACTGCATTGGTCTTAAAAACGAAGTGCTCGTAACACGGTACTACAAAAATATTGTGAAGTTGTAAAGCTTGACCAACTGTGCAAGCTGGCAAAATGCTTGCGTAAAGGTATCACAAGTTAACCCAACCTTTGATTGCCGAATTACTTCTACGGCCTAAAAAAATGACCGCGAATGTGAATGTCCAGCGAAGCTGTTGAAAACCACCACTACAACTGCCGAGGGGGTATGCAAAGCTTTACAATGCTTTATAGTAAAGGTAGTGACAATCAATTCGTGGTCACTGTGGTACGCAGCGATGGGTTCGGCGACCACTTTCGCTACATTCGTGGTGAAGACTATATCCAAACAATATCTGTACCGCGTGGTTAGCTGATTAGGGTCATTGTAGCACGCGAGCTCTACAAACAGGGAACCGTCCTTCTTGTCAGATTTCGCAATGTCAACATTAAAAATGCCTTAAAGTCACATTAAACCCTTCAACGTTAAACCCTTCCAAGCCAGAACAATTGGGTCCTCCCCAATCAAGTCCTGCTACACTTTCGATGAGCTTTTTGGGAACTAAGTTCATCAATTTTGGCAGCACGCCGCCACTGATCGTATTGCCGTTTCTATTCCCTTTGTCGCTTCTCGTAGACACGCTGCTCCTCTGGAGTCTCAACTATGCGTTGCCTACCCATAGTGGGGCTGCAACAACAATCAAATCAGCTGCTAGGCGGATCCTTTTATATATGAAAGGCTACTGACGTCACTTTCCACGTCGCAAGCTGCCGTCGCCGCGGAAGCTTGTGCAACAATATTCCTTATCAGGAAACGTGTGCGGATAGTTATGCGCGCTTCGCATTGTTAGCGGGAGCGCCTTATCATGAATCATGTGGTTTGGATGCTTGTTTTGTGCTTGTTCTCTATTGAAACCATTAATGTGTTGTATGTTGTAAGTTCGTGCTCACTCAATCACTGTATGTTGTATGCGTGGTAGAAAAGAATCTTTGCCCTTGTCACTTCAATCACTGAAGATTTCTTTTTCTTTTTTGTGAGGACGTCGCCACGAAAATCCTGACCAACTAGAAGCTAAAAGCTTCGCTGTAACGTACGTCTTGAAAACTGGGTTCGTGTGAAAGACTCCACAAAAGGTTGAACTGCGAGGGGTTCTTTGAGATACATTAAAGTCGTAATTATGTGAGCTCATTTTTGAAGTTGTAACCCATCGGGACAGAGCCGCCACGGCCTGAGAACAAACCTACAACGTCGTGCTTACGAACGGATTGCCAAGGTTGCTATGTCACGAAGGTGTATGAGGTGGAGTGATCGAAACTTGTGCTTGGTTACGTGAGCATGACGCAGCCAACTCTTAATAGTCGAACCTCGTCAGAACGAAGTAGCACCCGATGCGAAAATACCCTCGTTATATCTGACATTTATTGTAACCACATATTCGTGACGTACTTATATGAGGAAATACTTTAACTTTACTTCACTACATTTTCATAATGAAGTAAAAATTGAGGTATAGAGGTTCTGTCTCACCTGGATGCTTTGAATGGTGGTAAGCTCAGCATGGTTAGTGTTTCTACACCAATAGCATCTCAAGGATTGCTTTCGGTGGCGACCTTCGTTTCATCTATCACAGGTATCGTGTTGATGTAGGTCGTCATCATGTATCTTTAACAGAAGTAAATATGTCAGAGGAAGAAGCCAGATATGTCGCCACCCATTTCTGTGATCTCATAGCCACCGTAATATTGTTTTCGGGCCGCCATTCGTAGCCTTGCTTGTCTCGTTGTCCTGTTCTCTTCATAGTTGCATAGTCACCGTCTTCATAGGCATCGTCACGACGTCGTCGGCCATCATCATCCTTATCATCGTCGTCAAGACTCCACTATCACATTTATCAAGGCTCTCGTTAAGCAAACTGCCGCATGTTTGGGTGGTAGTTGACAATAAAGTTCTTGTGTCAGTGAAGAAGTTCCTCTTGACAATAAAGAAATTCTCTGTGTCTAAGGGCACTTGTTGCTGCTAGTGGCTTCTTTCTGTCGATCTTTATTTCTTTGCAGCCAGAATATAAAAGAAAACAGTCCAAGTTTAATTCGTAATTTGATTATGCAGGTAATTTTACTTGGTCCATCCATAAGGTCTTCGTATGATGCGTCAATGCCTTAAGTGAGACGATATATTGACAAGAGGAGGTAAATTTATAAATAACTGCCATCGTATTCGTACGCTATTGTTGCGCTTTCGTCGTTATGACCTCGAAGGGTTCGTCACATGGAGGTGCAGTTAGACAAACACTTCCAGAAATAAGATTGCTTAGAGGACATAACTAACAATTTTCAAAATGAAAGAACGCAACTGCCAAACCGTGATAAATTTTGGCCTCCACCGAAATGAATTTGTGAATAAAAGAGCAGACTACAAAATCCAGAGGTGAATGAATGGGTTCTTCGACTATAGTGCGAGGCTTGATGAAAGTTCACTCATGTCGTCACCGCCCACAGCTGGCTCCCATCTCTTAGTTTCAGGCCATCTAGCGTATTAGGAATCGCGATGACTCGCGAAGCGGTTGAAATGGTACCGCGCCATCGTGGGTGAAACTTAAACAGTTGTGCCACATCTTCGCACTCTGTAAGCCAGAGCATTGACTACGTCTTTGCGAGCCGAGACAGGCAAATAATACAGAATATCGTACATAACGGAAGATACTACGCGAACCATTTTTTTTAGAAACTTGATTCAAGTAAGAGTTCCGGGATAGGTGGCTGCCAAATGTAGCCCAAGGTGCTTTACAGAGGTTACATATTTAAATGCCGTAAATTGGCACAAATAACGGGTCGGAGTACGCCATCCCCTGGTGCAGAGTAACCAAATGCAAGTTAAGGTAATCTGGTTAATATCTCTGCCCTTCGTCTCTTATTTTCTCTCACTCTTGACAGTATCACCCAAGGTTTAACGTTGAGCCTGAACAGCTGGGGTGCTGTTCTAATAGTACGCAGGGTGTGGAATGTTAGCGTGACGGTGCACGCATGGCAATTGCGGCTGGGCAGAAGGAACCGTGCCCTGGCAGATGCCAGGCGTCTCACAACGCTGTCGTAGTGAGGAGCGCCACCAGTGGCACTGCAGGCCGTCGCCCTTTGGCGCTGAACGAGATGAGATGCAATAGTACGCAGTGTACGGCGAATTATTCCGGAGAAGTTGCGTGCTCCACGGCCAAGGGCTCAATCACTCGGACATGTTCATGAGCGTTGTCGTACTTTAGTGCGAAACGTACACAGGCGCAATAGTTCTCAGCTGCCGCAGTTTCTCACAGTGCATCACACACTTTCTCCGGTGGCGCTTCCCAGGAACTACACCGTCAGGCTGTTTAACATGCTGCGACTCGGGCGAAACAAACTCGCTGCTGCCACGCACTTCCCTCGGTGACGTGCGCTCAAAACTGCTATCATCCAGGGAAATTCACTCCGAGTGGATACGGCTTCCGAGCTCACCGTCTACAACTCGTAAATTGATATATGCCCCCGTAATGTAATCAAATAAATCAATTAGTAAGTTTTTGTTAATTGGTTGAATATGTTTCAATTTCTTGCGCAAGTAATGTCCGCCTCCTTGAATAATGCAGTTCAAGGACTAAAATTATGCTACCTGCCACAGGCGATTGTTAAAAGTTCTGCACAATTTAAAAATGATTACCCGCGGAGGTTGAAACCGCCAGCCCATGCTTTTCTGACTACGTGTCGAGGCAGACAGCCCGACAGAGGACTCGCGAGATACATCACCCTCTTTCCTGGGTCTGTAACTGAATTGTTGAGCAAGTCATTGAAATTGTGGGAGCGATATTGACACAAAATCAGTCAATCTCACTGGAAAAAGATCACCGCATATCCAGGAAGTGAATGATGATGAATGGGCGAAGCACCGGGGGATCATTCGGGTAAACCACACCTACGGACGAGAGAGAAAGAGAGCGCGCGTCGGGAACGAACGCCCTTGTGCACCGCAGTGCACCTAGCTACGGACGAGAGAGAAAAACGCCGAAAGCGTTCTCCGGAAGCCGGAAGCTGGCTTCCGGAAGCGGAACCGGAAGTGGAAACGGAAGCCGAAGTGGAACCGGAAGCGGAAGTCGGCTTCCGGTTCCAGCTTCCGGAAGCCGGAGCTTGGCGTAGATATACTATACATATGCATATATATGTATATATACGTATACATACATACATACATACATACATACATACATACATACATACATACATACATACATACATACATACATACATACATACATACATACATACATAGCGGTCTCCATGCCAACCAGAGCTACGGACTACGAGGGACAAGGCTCGGCCCTAAGGTGCTTAGCCCATAAAAAAATGTTCTCGTAATCCGCAATGACGCTCAGGAAGGAAATATTTACGCGAACACTTTCATATCAGGGCCACTGCATTCCGCTGCAATACGAAACACAACCGCGATGTCTTTAAACGATGGTTCACACAGTTCGACACTCTGTAAGCTGAAACTTTGAGCAACAGCGCAAACAGACGACCACAAGAAGGGAGACACATACACACAAGCGCTGTAAGCTACCTCGGCTGACTGATAACCTTCTGAATGATATCCTTAGACTGCATTAGCGACCATGCTTTTCGTTTTCAGTTAGTCGGCTCAGTTCTGGAGTTCAGCGGTAGTTGTCAGATACTATAGTTAATGGGCCCGGTATTGGTGGCGGACGCTGAGCCATTTATATTTTAGACCTGTCAGTTTTAAACGTTACTGTAACAGTCACGGCTACTTTAATACCACCAATATGAGCGTTGCAATCCAAACAATAAAGTTGTTTCTCATTTTAGAAACGAATAAAGGCCTGATTTTATGTATAAAAACATATTAGGAAAATGTACTTTGTAAGTATGTGTGTATGGCAGGAAGTTCACAACGTCGATAGCCGAACATTATAAGGACCGTTCAAGTCGACACGCATTGTTCTTTTCTTTACAAGTGTAGTTATTGCACACTTAGAGAACCTTCACAATAAAATGGTGCGATATCATTGCCAAAACACGAGCCTTGCGAAGCATACAACCGCTCGTTTTGCGCAGCGTTGGGGCTTTGAAGTGCTTTACTGCGTGGCACGCGAAGTGGTAGATCATTCCAAGCTTAGGCATAACAAATCATCCTTTTCAACGAAATTGAGGTCTCAGTAGGAAAGCCGCAGCATGCCTTCACCATATTAGGCTGAAGGCGGTTGAAGGAACTATTTTAATTGCAAACCTTGCTTGTTATACTCGCCGATTGTGCAGGTGCTTCTTGAGGACTTGCATCCTGGCTTGTGTGGATACAGCTGTAATATGTCAAACGTAAAAAAAAAATTATAAAGGCCGAACAGCACTTGCACCCCAAGTCGAGCTGGAAACTGCGCAGCATTTTATGTATGTCCGTGGAGAATAACCGCCTTCGTTTTACATGTAAAGCGAACACGTCTAGTTTTCTTGAAAACTACAGGCCTCATTGAGGGTTTTTTCAGAAGCATTCGTGCATGTGTGCATGTGTGCATGTCGCTGTAGTATGTTCAGTATGTATGTTCGTGAATCACAGTATAGATCCGATTTTTCGCATATCTCACACGCAAGGAGTGGAGTCGCCTGCCTGGCCGTCAGCCAGGCAAAGGTCTGCAGCTTTTTTTATGAGAGTGAGCATCTTGCACAACAAATTTCAAATAGCCTTGCTGACTTTACCTTATGTGAATTGCTTCAAATGCTTGCTGCGATACAAACCAAGGGCAGTGAGTCTTCTAAGCATTCATTCTTCTCGTCGTTGAAATATTTAGTCTGCTCAAAGTTCCGTAGAAACTCTTTCGTACTCCTGCCACAAAACCCTTCTCGTCTTTCTTCTCAATCCTGCTAGGACGGCCAACTGCTGAACGCACGCTTGCGAAATTGTATACGCGCAGCTTTCTTCGCCAGTCCTTTGTTTGCGAGAACTCTGCCGTTGCCAGATGTTCTCTGCTGGCCTCTTGGGGAACAAATGCACACAGCGACGCTTTGGGCAAACTCGCGCGTTCCGCCCTCAAGTCGCCGCTGTCGTTCTGTTTTACATAGTGGGCTCACGAGAGGTGGCAGCGTTCCTTTACAAAACGCGTCGACTTGCGTATAACTATGGCTTGTCGCACTCCCACACACTCGCCAGTCCTTTCGCATCTCATACCTCTTGTACGCCGAGTGTGTTCCATTCCCGTTTGCAGAAGCGCTTCAGGCCTCGCGTTTATTCAATTAGAGTTGCGAAAGTTTTAAAGCAAGCGAAGTGTTGGACAGTAAGAGAGGCGCCGGTTGTAGCGTGGTGCAATGGCAAGGAAGAACATGGAAGCAGCACTTGTGCGGGTGGCCAGACAATGGTTTCGTTCGCTCTACACCGAATTCATTTGACAGTCTGAAAGTTTTCTGAATATCATTATTGCAAAGATCGCGCTGTAGTAACACCGGGAAAATGATGCGAGAAATAAGCAAAATCGTAATTGAAAACTAAATAATAGTCAAGTGCGTATCGGTGGCGGTCTCTGTGCCGTTAAATATAGAAACATGGTGGACACACAATTAATGCCGGATAACCATGCCGGAGAAGAATGAAGGGATCCGAGGAGATCCAAGGGACTCAATCTCTGGTTTAGCACAACCTTACAAAGGAACAGACAATGAAGCTGAAGGGAGCAAATGGGATATTACAGATTTTTCCTTGTTAAAATCTAGAAATAATATTATAAACGGAAATGAAAGTGGCTGAAAAGAAAACTTGCCTGCAGATGGGCGTCAAACCAATCTCTTCCGCATTACCAGCGCGATGCTCTCTAAATGCAGACCCCCCCCCCCCCCTCCCGGCCTCCCCACTGTGTTTCTTGGCACGGTTGCAACTAATGAAAAAAAAATTAGGGGCAGCTTCACACTAGTGGTGCGAAGACTGCAAACAGCGAAGCTGTCGATCCCACCTACACACGCTTTTGCTCGGTAACGCGAGCTCGCAACCCCGAATCTTCTGCAAATCGCCGACGTTTCTCCGCCACTTCACCGGCGTGACACTCGGGGTTGGTCCGAAGTCTTCTCATCCGCTCTCGAGTAGCGGTATGACGGTTTTCGCGCCGCGCTTCCTCTTCCTCGGGAGTAAAGCACTTCTTCGGTCGCCCCATCTTCACGGCGATGTGCTCGACGCGGAGACGCGGGGCATTCTGTCGCCGCCGCGGCGACGCGAAGCCATTAAGAGGATCAGCGCAGTGACGTCACGGCTTAGCTCCGTCTCCGCAGCTGTGGCAAGGCTCGGCACGGCTCGGTTGATGACGTCATGGCTCGGCAAAGCTGGGGCGAAGCGATGCGACGCGCCCGATGACGTCACGGCTTAGCGCCACCTCCTCAGCTGTGGCGAGGCTCGGTATAGCTGGGCGACGCGTTGCTAGGTGACGCATGGTGACGTCATCGCTCGGCGGGGGTTTTTCTGCGCACGAGCGACGGACAAACCTCGAGCTTAAACAGCTTTGCTGTTAGAACGCTCAAAACCAGCCAGCAAGCAGCGCGACAAGCCTCACCAACTGCTACCGCAGCGACCATATTTCTCACTACGTAATGATGTCGCATAATTTAGTAGACGACACTACCGTTACTCTTATTTCTGTTGCACTGTGGTAGGCACAGTTTCCCTTCTCTAAGTATATAGCTGTTCTGTGATGAGACACCGAGGAATGTCCCGACTACTGTTGATGGAGATAAATGCGTACAGGCGCGGTGAATATTCGATTTCTTGAAAAGCCTCCAAGCTTACTCTGATTAGAGTGCGTGTTTCCTTCGTATATTTGGTTAGCAATATGGGCGCCTGAAGCATAAAGATACAGTCATAAAAATGGTTAAGCTTCCTCCATATCCTTTAAGGTAATGAAAACGAAGTGAAGGTAAATATGTCTGAAAGAGTGCTTTTGAAAGCTGTTCAGTTGATAGACACTTAGGTTTACCTGTTGTTGAAATAAATAAAAAAATGGCTGCGGCTTAGTAAGCCTGCATATGCAAAGCGAAGGCTTCATTTAGCCAGATTAATTGTCTTCATTTCACTTGGTTCAACTTTGATTTAGCTGTAATTATTATACTTAGGTATACACTCATCGTTAAGCCAGGTATGACGGCTGTGCCTAGGTGGGTGGCTAGGCATGACTGATTAGGGGGTGGTCAGACGCCGCTTGCCGACGGCTGCACAGGGCCTCCCGCTCCCGCGTAACGCTCAAAGACGGCCCGCCCTCGCTCTCATCCATGGCCAAGCTCGCACTGACTAGGCGAGCGCGGCGCTCCTTTTAGCCAGGTGCGCCGCGAGTCACGTGATCAGGAGGCGACCCAGCTGCGGTGAGCGCATGCGCCAAGCCGGCGGCGGTGGCGGAGCTTGGCGCGGCGAGTCACTTAATGCGTTCCCAAGGCTACGGCGCAGCTGCAGTCAATTGAAGGTCAAATTGCTGGCGACGGTGAAATTCGCCTCGACTAGGTTAGTAAAGTTTTCGCTTTAAAATTGGACCGTTTCGCCCTCAGGGCGAAGCATTGAACGCAATAGCAACATTTAGCGTTGCGCTCAAACTGCTTCGACTTCAGACGAGGAGTAGGACTCCTGCGCTGACTAGGGCTGCAGCGAAAAAAAGCGACTACTAGCAGCGGAGTATTGGGTAGTACAAAATCATCGGTCCACTAGCGAAAAAAAAAATCATGAGCCATTCTACTCAGTGAATTAAGGTGGATCACTAGCGAAGCTTTTCATCAGTACGACACAGAGGTGACACAGAGTTTTGATCAAAGGCGCGACATTTTATTGCCTTAAGCGGACATTCTCTTTGTTCTTGTCGTCGCTCTTCGTAGGCGCGTAGCTTCTCGGGAGTGCGCACTACACGCGGCCTCCTCTTCACGACGAGAGAAGTGAAATTCAAAATGGAGAACGACACCTTGTGTTATTATACACGTGCGACGATGCCGCTGCCCCGGGACAGCGGCAGGAAACTAGGCACGCAAGCGGTTGGAACGCCGACGAAGGTGGTGCGAACGTAGACACGGCCGAAGCAGGTCGGCCTTTTGGGTCAAGACTCTGTCGTAGGTACGAGCAGTTCTCTTTGGAACAGTTGTAAACAGTTCTTTTTACAGCGTGAGCTGTTATGGGCTCATTCCAATAGCCGTTTCGGTTGGTGATGGCGTCCGCCACCGCCGCCGCTGCCGCCGCCGCCGGTGGTGCCCAGTGTCCGTAGCAGCTATCGCCGTGAATGAGAAAAAAATAGACAGTTACCGCCTGGATCTAAACCGGGTCCTCTGCGCTGGAGTCAGCATTCCACTGAATCACGCCAACGCTTGCTAGCTTGCTGCGGGAAAATGCCCGATAAACGCGCCCTAGCGCGCGAGGAAACACGCGATGCGATATGCACGCCGCGTAGCGTCGATACGTGCACGCTTTAGATTGCATTTGCGTATTATTACACCAGGTGGCATGCCGTGTAGCAGATCCACAAGTAGCGGTACGAAGGTTTGAGGAAGAAAAAGTATAGGGAGATGTATACAAAAGTGGACCAGATAGCAAATGGGGATAGCCGATATTCTAGTTGACATTAAGAGGAAAAATATGGAGCTTGGCAGGCCATGTAATGCGTAGGATGGATAACCGGTGGACCATTAGAGTTACAGAATGGATGCCAAGAGAAGGGAAGCGCAGTCAAGGACGGCAGAAAGCTAGGTGGGGTGATGAAGTTAGGAAATTTGCAGGCGCAAGCTGGAATCAGCTAGCGCAAGACAGGGGTAATTGGACATCGCAGGGAGAGGCCTTTGTTCTGCAGTTGACATAAATATAGGCTGATGATGATGATACAAAATGCTAGAAAAAATATAGTGTGTACCTCATTAAATCAAGCGGGCTAGGTGACTTTGTCCCCGCCGCGTTTCAAGGGGATACCAATAACTAATAATCATTAGCTGGCTAGGCGACTGTTTATCACCGCTTGTTTTTCAAAGGGGATGCCAATTAATCCTCATTATCATCATTATAATCTTCACTTGCATCGTAGCATGCCACTTGTCACGTGATGATGATGATTATGATTATTTATTAGCATCCCCTTTGAAACGGGACGGTGACAAATAGTTACCTAGCCTGCCTGATTTACATCACATCGCGCATCTCAGACGATGTGAGATGCGCGCCCCGTAGCATCGTTACGAGCAAACTTAACATTGCAATTGCATATTAAAACACCAAGTGACACCCCATGTAGCAGTTGCATAGGCAGTTGTACAAGGTAGATAGAGAAGGCTTGAGGGAGAAAAAGAAGATTAAGGAGATGAACACAAAAATGGAAGAATGAAAAGAAATGAATGGCATACCTGATTAAATAATGCAAGCTATGTGACTGTGATTACGTGATGTTGCAGAATTGATACCAAGAGAAGGGAACCGCAGTCGAGAACCGCCGAAAACTAGGTGGCGTGATAAGTTAGGAAATTCGCTGGTGCAAGTTGGAATCAGCTAGCGCAAGACACGGGTAATTGGAGATCGCAGGGAGAGGCCTTCGCCCTGCAGTGGCCATAAATATAGGTTGATGATGATAATGATGATGTGACTGTTTGGCACCGTCCCGTTTCAAAGGGAATGCCAATAACCATCATCATCATAATCATCATCATCATCGTTATTATCGAATCGTGCCATTTGTCACGCGATGTGACATGCGCGCCGAGTAGCGTCGATACATGCAAACATTGTATTGCAGTTGCGCTACTTTCCACCAGGTGTCGCGACATGAAGCAGTTTCATATAACAGTTGCATGCTGCATGTAGCTGGACCTGGTTAACTGAAGTAGGGTAGGTGACTATTTGTCACTACCCCGTGTCGAAGGGGGCGCCAATAAACCATCGTCGTTATCATCATCAACAGCAGCGCATCTTGACACAGGTCAAGCGGTGTGACATCTGAGCCACGTAGTCTGGATGCCTGTGCTTACTCTTCGGCACACGTTATGGCGCCTCCTCGCAAGGTGCGAAGCTCTGCAGAAGAAGCGAATCGGAGAGCTACGGGCGCGGCTGCAAACTGGCAACGTCGCGCTGAGCAGACCGCTGTGCAGAGCCCAACGTGTTGCTGCACAAACCACTGCGCGCCGTCAACGCCTGGCGGACAATTGAAATCGTTCTCGTGAGAGCGACGCGAAAAGACTACGCCACGAAGGCCCTGTAGTGCTTGATGCAGAAAGTTCAGCTCCTATGGAGCCGCTTCTGCGGCTTACGCTGTGACTGTGCTGCGTGTGCTGCGCAGGCCTGTGACTTTTGGAAAAATTGTAACAAACATTTCTCTAAAAACCGCTGTTGTGACCCCTGTTCAAGGGCGCGTTACAGGTCCCCGAGCCCACAACCCGGGGTCCACAGGGGTATGTACCATTGCTTGCACCCTTTCTGGGCTATCACCAGGATCGGCCCACATTTTACTTACGCACATGAAAATTCAAAGAACCCTAGCTATAAACAGCTTCATTGTGAAATGGAGCCCATTCAATCCCTCGTGCTTTTCGCTCGTTTGATAGTTAGTATATTGAATTTCGCAGTGTTCACGCCATGAAGTAGCCAGCGAGGGTTTATTGCCAAGTTGCCTGGCTCCGCAGCTATTGTTCTACGCGAATTCTGGAGTCAAAATGCTGCTATTAAAAGGCTGTCAAATCCACGGCCTTAGATATGAGCGGTACTGGGTAACACTTTCAGGGCTAATCTTGTACACACATGCAAACATACAGGACGTGTACGGGATGATGACCACCGCAGTGGCTCAATTGGAAAAAACACCGCACTCATAATGCGTAAGATTCGCAGATGTGGCAAGTTACCTTTTCGTCCATTCTCATTTTCCTTGACTAATGTACCCAATAATTTCCCGCTGAGAAATGTTCTCCGATTCTGTGGATGTTTCTTTGTGTAATTGTGAATAAAGGACATGTTACACCACGCACAATTTATAACACGTGAAAAATAATGTGGAGCAGGCCAGCACACGCTTGTCAGCTATAGCACTCGTTCATTCTAGCGTGAGTGGCTCACGTCCTTTTCCTGAGCTTCTTATATGGTTAAATCACTCTGCAACAAGATGCAAGTGTGCATAATAACTGGTGTAGTGTTATCGCTGCCTCTGGGCCAGATCTTTAATATAGTGGTAGTAAGCGAAATGCATAATCAGTTTGTCTTGGGAGTTTAGTGCGCTGCCCGTCTTTGCGGTTGGAAGTGACATTGCAGTGTTCGCGTTTGCCAAAATTTGGCATGGATTTTCTAGTAGTTAGAAAAAACAAAGATGCTTTCATTCATGAGTTAGGCATGATGCCAACTTATTGCTTCCATCATCTAAGCGCCTAATGACCTCTTGTTTTTAGGCGACCGCAATAGACGCCCAACTTTTAACAGCGGAGCTGTTTAAGCCAGCCGTTATTCCTTTAGTGGTCCACAAAAAATGTGAGTCGATCATCGCGGTGGTGCAGAAAGGGTCCAAGCGCAATGGCACATACCCCTGTGAGCTAGCGAAGCTGAGCCTGGCTAAGTCTAGATAAGCATGGAATGGACTACTTAAGCTATTGATTGGCTATCGATGAATGACTCGGACAGTTGTGTGAATCAATAGCTAATCAATAGTCGATCAATTAGCAACCAATTCCTGAAAATGCTAGGAAAACTTGCTAGTGTTCAGCCTAGCCCAAATACGTGGCTAATACCTTGCGATAGCCAATCAATAGCTAATCAATTATCAATCAGTAATCAATAAATTTCGGAAAATACTGGACATGACTGGGGAGTGTTTAGCCTAGGCCAAATACGTAGCCCATACCTTGCGATAGCCAATCGATATCCAATCAATAGCTAATCATCAATAATCAAATAATTCTGGAAAATGGTGGGGATAGCTCGGTAGTGCTTCATCATCATCAGCAGCAGCTTAAAAAAATTATGGGGTTTTACGTGTCAAAGCCACGATCTGATTATGAGGCACGCCGTAGTGGGGGACTCCGGAAATTTGGACCACCTGGGGTTCTTTAACGTGCACCTAAATCTAAGCACACTTGTGTTTTCGCATTTCGCCCCCATCGAAATGCGGCCGCCGTGGCCGGGATTCGATCCCGCGACCTCGTGCTCAGCAGCCCAACACCATAGCCACTGAGCAACCACGGCGGGTCATCAGCAGCTTATATGTATGTCCACTGCAGGACGAAGGCCTCTTCTCCCTGCGATCTCGAATTACCCGTGCCTTACGCTTGCTGATTCCAACTTACGCCAGCAAATTTCCTAACTTCATCACCCCACCTAGTTTTCTGCCGTCCTCGACTGCGCTTCCCTTCTCTTGGTATTCATTCTGTAACTCTAATGGTCCAACGGTTATCCATCCTACGCATTACATGGCCTGCTCAGCTCCATTCTTTCCTCTTAATGTCAATTAGATTATCGGCTATCCACACCGCTCTCTTCCTGTTCTCAGCGTTAGGCCTAAAATTTTTCGTTCCATCTCTCTTTGTGCAGTCCTTAACTTGATCTCAAGCTTCTTTGTTAACCTCCAAGTTTCTGCCCCATATGTTAGCACCCGTAAAATGCAGTGATTGCACCCTTTTCGTTTCAACTACAGTGGTAAGCTCCCAATCAGGATTTGGCAATGCCTGCCGTATGCACTCGAACCCAATTTTATTCGTCTGTAAATTTCCTTCTATTAATCAGGGTCCCCTGTGAGTAATTGATCTAGATAAATGTACTCATTTACACACTCTACAGGCTGACTGGCGATCCTGAATTCTTGTTCCCTTGCCAGGCTATTGAACAGTAACTTTGTCTTTATCTTCAACCCCACTTTTTTAATTTCCCGGTAAATTTTGGTAGTGCTTAGCCTAGCCCGAATACGTGGTCAATGCCTTGCGATAGCCAATCGATAGCTTATAAATAGCTAATAAATCAATAATCAATGAATTCCGGAAAATGCTGGGGATGACTTTATAGTGCTTAGCCTAGCCCAAAAGCGAGGACTAGCTAGGTGCCCATCAGATCCGCTGTCTCTTTAGCGTAGCGTCTCCGTGCAAGCTAGGCTAGTTTTTTTTTTTTTTTTTAATTTACGGTACTCATCGCTCACAACACCGCGCTCGGTGACCACGTATTTGAGTATGCCACGAATGTCTTCTTCATAAAACACCAGCCACTACAATTTTAACACGCAGCCCGATCAACGTTTCATAATCATAGTGCCTGTTGTACCTCCAATGTGCGAATGCCACAACTGTCCGAGTCTGCATCGCAATCGTTACAAATTGTGTAGAAACTGTCAAGCACTCATTGAGAGCCATAGCTTGGTAAGTAACTTGTCTGCCTCCGGGCTGTACATTACCGCCTTCACACAAGTTTGACCTCCACTGGCGGTGGTATTTTGTTTTCATTCATCCTTTGGCAAGCGCGCAGCTGACGCTGGTGGTAAGGATGACGCTGAAGATAGCAAGATAACGATGACAGTGTGCACTGTGGCACATTATAATAAACGGAGGAAAGGACGGATGAAGCGAACACAGCTTGAGGCTCTTTAGCGCTGTCACGATAAGACATCCGCTATCTTAGCCTATGTTTCCCCATGCCCTGGCTTAGAATCATTATTATATGAAATGCGACTTGGCAGCTAAAACGCACACAAATACAATCACCGGGATTGAACAAGTTAGGAAGAAAGTGTCATTGCTAGGACAGTTAAGATAAAGACTTAGTGAGTGTAGGTTGATAGAGCACTCTTTGAAAAATCATTTAGTTAATTTTACGGAAAAGGGCTACATTCAACAGTGGAGAAAATGAAGGCCTAACTGCCCTTTGCTGATTTGTGCTATGAAACTTCAGTGCCGCTACTTCAGCTTGACGCCACAAATGGCAACGTATCAAAGCGAAGGGAAATATAGGACCTTAGTTTTTATTACACAAAATCACATAAGGCGAACACACAACGAAGGCAAGGGAATCATAGGGAAAATTACTTGTAAGTTTATATGATGTCAAGAAGTTATTAGGTAAAGGAAAATTAAAGTGTACGAAAACAGAGTACATAGCACAAGCCAAGCAAAATGGTAATGCATCCCATTCTCCCACTAACGAAGCTGTTGCCAGAGTGATAGCTTTTGTTTGTTCTCCATATTTTCTTCTTAAAGTCAGAGGTGCTGACAACAGGAGGGAAATTGGCACTCGTGAAACAATTCGCAAATACAGCTTTCAATGTTTACTCGGTTTACACAGGGGCTCCCCAAAACACGCCCCGTTTGGAACTGAACGCTAAATTTAGCAATTGACGAACAGAATAGCAGGTTCAAATAACCTGAGACTATGTAACTATTTTAACTGGCACCAGTTTTCTGACGCTGTGAAAACTGCGAATTATAACTGAATTTTACTCCAAAATGCATAAAGTGCATCTCGGTGCGCGAACAGTGCTTGTTATCATTGAACACATCAACAAAATGAATTCTCGTAGCAAACATACTGACCGCGGGTTCTGCAATGAGGACATTTTTGTTTTCTCTACGTATGAATGTCACATGAAATTCAGGGCTGCAGTCCAATCTTGGCATATTATTGCGGAAGTTCCACTGCACTCGTCCATATAAGTTTGTTGGTCTTAAATTATGATTAAAATCGTTTTTTTTGGGGGGGGGGGAGAGGAGTGGGCCTGTGCTTCGTATAATTTTGATCACTGAGGTGCTTAGAGTCGACGACGGCACAAAAAGCCTTTGTTTTCTTTGTTTTCTCCTTGCCTTCAAAAACACACTGCTGCCGCAGCGAAGGAACAAGGTTCTAGACCGAGGGTGCCATATACGTCCTTTTATTGTTTACACACCCACACTGGTCGCAAAACACTCCCCGTTTTACCCTCTGCAACAGCTCCCCAATTTTAGCGGATAAGGAAGATACCACAAGTTGCAATCACCTGCAAACTGCTTATACGACACTCCAGATGGCCACACCTTTGATAAGCAGTTAAAATGTTGCGTGATAAACAAATTTCACTCCTAATCTCAAAAGAATGATACGAGAATACTTGGTAACAGAGCAAACAAATGGGACAAAATACACAGCTAAACATTTTTCTTTGTTCTCCTGCAGTTGTGACCCTCACTGTTTTGCATGACGAAACATCCCAAATATTCCATGAGCCCTGCGCATTAATACGGTGTTTCTAAGACGCCCAAAGGAAAAAAAAAAGTACGGTGCCAACAGAGTGACCCTCTCTCCTTTTTTTTCTCTTCCCACAAACCCCACACGGTAAAGGATTTGTGAGCTAAAGCATTCAGGCTGACACAAAAGCAGACGGCAAACACACGTCCAAGAACTCCCGCAAGGCGTGGCTAGTGTTTCGCAGCAAAATCCCTGCAGATAGCCTCCTCACCATCGAGATAAAAGATGAAGCGAGTAAGGCTATGACGCCAACAGTGACGAGGCAGAGGAGGAAGAAGCCTGACGCGGATGGACGACCTCTGAGTTTTTGTAAAGATCTACATCTCTATTGTTTTGAGAGTCTCTCTAGTCATTGTCTATTCATATCGGTTGGAAAAAAAACTGAAACCAGGAGTTGCCCCTCCATAATACTGGTCTGCCTTCTGCAGTTTCCGCTTCGAGTGTCTAGCCTACTGAAAGAACGCAGCCGATCAGAGCACTTCTAAGTAGCAAGAAATAGAAAACTCCCTTTCGAAAGCGAAGCCGTCGCTTTTCATTATGGAGTGAGTCGGAGCACGGTGATTTGGCACAAAGCGCCAGTAAATTCTAACTTCTTTGCTGCTTTTTGAATGCACTTCACAGTTTTGCAATTCAATAACACGAACTCAGAGGTTGTTTTACAGCGCTAGAAAGCAGTAACATACATCATGTGGGAACCACAAACCTGGCACCTCTCTTTCTTCGAAGCAGTTTAGAAACTGTCGAACTCAAATGTGAAGACGAAGGTGGCGGCGAGATGATACAAGAAGCCGAAATACCTTTCCTTCAGCTAGTCTGACTGCTTGTTCGGATACTATTCTGGTTGTTCAGGTATTTCCTGTAGTAATTCCTTTAAAATTGTATTTCTACTCTTCAAGTAAGAATTATCTTAAGCTACCTCCGGCCGCCTGATTCTCGGCTTATCTCACTTAGTGAGTGCACGCCATAAATTAGGAAAATCATCATCAGCATCATCAACAATAGAGCCGACGTATATGTTACCACAATGAAGAGTAGAACAATGGCGCCCGATGTCGTGCATCCAATGACAAACAATTCCTACAAACAAAATTCAGAGCCCTTCCACTACGGTGAGGATGAAAGCCAGCGAAGCTGTGACTATGGTGGGTCTCCTATAGTGAATATTGCTATAGTGAATTGATATATTATCAGTATTGACTATATTGAGCGTCTTCGGCATATTCATCAAAGAGCAAGGGCACCGGCGTCTTGTTTTTGCCCGGCGCGACGCCCAAGTAGTACGTTTGCTGCGCCAAGTCCGCCGCATCGCAGAATGTCGTGAAATGTGCGGACCCGGTATGAGGCAAATGTGATTTCTTTCTTTCGATGTTTGTTTCTTTCTCTCTCTCTTTCTTTCCTTCCTTCCTTCTTTATTTAGTTAATCTGTCTTGTCCCTGGCTCATACCCGCATATTCAGTGTGGGTATGCGCCCCACGTGATTTTATTACCGTTAATCATGATTGTACTGACGAGAATGTGATGTTATTGATGTCATGACCTATCAGACATATTAGTCATGCATTCGTACCCTTTCATTGAAATTTTGGTATATACCAAGTGAACGAGACGCGAGTATCCGCCGCCGAAAATTGTTGTTCTACGCGTCGTTTTGTCCGCGGACGCCATCCGCCAGCACCTAGCTATATGCAGCTTCGCTGTGCACCACAACTATTAGTATTATAAATCCTCACTATCAGTGCCTGCGTTCATTCGTTAATTCCTATTATCTTAAGCAACAGTTTTCGCTTAGAGATCTTAAATGCGAGCACTGTTTTACGTGAAACATATGCATTCTTTTTGGAAGTATTGCTAAATAGTACAGTTTTCTTACATATTTAGGCACCTCGCTTAATTATAGCCCGCATGATTGTATTTACTAGAGATGGTCAAACTATTTGTACTTGCTTCCCGCCGACATACTTTGATAGGTAACCAAAGCATGAATTTGTGAAAAATGTTTTTTTTTTTTCTTATTGGTTGCGTCTCGGTGTAGGGATATATAGATGTAAACACGCGAACAGTGATAAGGAATACAATGATAGTGATGACATTGAAATGCCCAATATATTGTGCAGCTCAAATTTAAAGAAAACCCGCATGGACGCAGAAAACTGCATCTCATCGATTGATTATACAAATTCAGTTTTGAACGATAATTTAAAGTTGAATCCGACTGCGCTGTAGGTAACCGCAAGTCATAGCTCGCCGTGAAGCCATCCAACACTAAATATTAGCTAATTTTCTGCAAATTCCTCTGCCTACGCAAAACACAATTCCCTCAAGTAGCCCAGCGGCTTCCACTACGGATGGGTATGGCGGTAAAGGTTGTCAGCGCGAAGTAAATGATGTGCCTGCCGGCAAAAATGCGAGTGCACGAAGACGGTGCTTATCCCTAGTGCCGCCGTCATACCTCATATAGTCTGCTCAACCGGCGTAACTATTTCAGGCATCTGTCCGCGCAGTATACCTAGGCAATACAGGGAAGAGTGCGAGACGACGAATTGAGTCTGCTATCATGTATTAGCCCTAATAAGGCTCGACGATGCCGTAGGCAAAGCGAGAGGACGGCGTGCAACTCATCTCCTCGCGCGGCCTGCCAATGGCAACTGCGCACTTAGCCCGAGGTGGCCGTTTCCAAGTAGCAAGAGCAGCCGTGGGAGCATCGCCACTGTTCCCTCAGAAAGGGTGTCGGTAGCATTATACTCATTTCCAGGAGGAACGCCCGTCGGACCATTGCAGGCGTGGTTGGGCTCGGCACTGTGGCTGACACAACGGCCACCGCCGTGAGCCACCCGACCAGAGGAACGGCACGCTCCCATCAATCAATGTCCCACTTGTGGCAGGGACATAAAAACTATACAGGCGAATAAAACGTGGTCGTGCAAAGGCTACAAGTTTTGCGTGCTATCAACAGCTGGCTCTTCACATTGGTCGTCCTTGCCTAAATCTTAAACATTCCGAAGAATTGTTTATTGCGCCATGTCTAAGCATCCAGTATGCGTATGCCATGTAGCGATTCTGGTAAAACTAGCGACGAAGAAGAATACAATCAGCAAAATAGGAAGAAGAAAAAAACCGGCATATCCCACACTGTGGGAATCGATGTTATGCGAAGCAGTGTGTGGGGAGCCCACCAAGTTAATGAAACGACCATGAGTGCACCAAGTCGTAGGAGGGCTCTTTCATGACCGACATGACACGGCATCCCATGACATTCATGTCATGAGTCCTCAGGAGTCCCTTTAGCTACGCCTAAGAGACCTTAAGGTCATAAAACGGCTTAGTCGTGCCGATGACTATGACTTCGACCATCATCCTTTAGTGATTCCTTCACTTAGTACCCACGTCCGAACCCATTTCAGTGGTTTTTAAGTGTTAATTTTTTCGCTGTTATTATCATTTTTGCTCAGTCGTGGTCATGACTATGATTTCTACCATCATCCTTTAGTGTTTCCTTCATTCAGTGCCCACGTCCGAATCCATTTTAGTGGTTTTTGAGTGTTAATCTTTTTTCTCTGATTCATTGTCATTTTTGCTGAGTCATGCTCATGACTATGATTTCTACCAGAATCCCTTAGTGTTTCTTTCACTTAGTACCCACGTCCGAATCCATTTCAGTGGTTTTTGAGTGTTATTATATTTCGCTGGGTCATTGTCAAGACCTACATGACACACATGTCGTGACATTTATGTCATGACCTATCACTTACGTTCATCATACACTCCTGTCACACTATGCCAATTTTGGTACCTACCAAGTTAACGAAACGACCATGAGAGCACCAAGACGTAGGCGGCTGTTTCATGACCTACATGACACGCATGTCATGGCATATCATTTATGTTCGTCATATACTCTAGTCATAGTATACCAGTTTTGGTACATATCAAGTTAACGAAACCACCATGAGAGCACAAAAACGTAGGCGGATAGATAGATATATAGATAGAGGGATAGATAGATATATAGATAAATAGATAGGTAGATATATAGATAGATAGTTACTGTCAAATTAGCAAATGTTCGCCAAGAAATGCTTCGCATTTAATAAACAGACATGGGCACAATGTCGCCTTATTGATTCCAAGGCTCCCATATTGCCGGCAGCAATATGCTACTCACATATTGCCGGAGATTGCATTGTCTTGCATAGATTCTTTCCTTTCCTATTCATAATTTGTTATTCGACGCTGTTTGATGAAAATCGGTAGATGTAGGGGTGCCGCGCAGTGCAGGACAGTGTACCCAGTTCGGCAATAGCTACGTATTCCTAAATTAACTATTTAGAAATTTACTAATTAGTCAATTGTAGCCTTTTCCGCTCCTACACTTTACTACTGTACGATAAGTGTCTATCATTAGCTGCTTCTGTAAGTGCGAAACATCACTTGGTTATCGCTCAAGTTGTTCTGTGATGCGTGAAATGTTTCTTCTTTAAGACATGTGCATGTATTACAAACCCCAGGCTGAGAAGCTTTTGTCAGGCGTATAAAACGCTTTTCGATTCGGTCGCTTTTCTTGTGTATGTATGCAAAAAAGAAATATAGATACTACTGCTACGACTACTGCTACTGCTACTGCTGTTCCGGCTGCTACTACAACTACTGCTACTACTATACTTATAAAAGCTGTCAATCATTTATAATCACGGAGCCTTAATTTAATCACTGTGAAAGAGGGGTCTCCGATCAATAAGCTTATTGATATCGATAAGATTCCCTGTCTTTACTGGTCATCCTTCGTTGAAATGACCTGGCATACATGCAAACAAAGAATCTAAACGTTGCCTCAGACAATAAAGTTGGTAATGAGTTAATTATTCCCTAAGTGCCCCACTGGAGAAAATTAAAGAGCCCATGCAAATCACAGGACTTCAGTGGTTTCTGCATTAGCGTGGCGCTGGATTTCCTGTGTCTTGCTTGCTTCTTTGTTGCACCATCGGAGAAAACTTAGCGTTTCCCGTGAAATGAAGCGTGAGAACACCAAACTTCGCTTTTATTTGAACCTCGAAACGCGTATGACTGAACATTCATCCTGGAAGCAAGCTCCATTAGGCAGCCGCGTTCAATTCTTCAGCACGCCAGCTGGCATGTCGGTATAGTAACTTTTACAAAGCTTTTTTTTGTAAGTTTTGCATCCCGTGAATAGCTCCCAGAGCCTTGAGTACGCGCATAATAACGTCGTGGCATCTATAAAAAACAAAACATTTCTCGTTCTGGTGTGAAACGGAATGTCATGCATTCTGTTTTCCCTCTTTCCGACTGGAAAATAAATCTGAGTTGCTTTTATGCTTCGTCCTTTGCACTTGAATAAGGCTAGGTAATAGAAAAAAACTGGAAAAACGAAAAACAAATAAAGGCTATACGGGTCATTTCGGCATTTATAATGAATCCCGAAGATGGCGCACCTTAACAAAATCAACATGTAGCAAAACGCAACACAGAAGGGTGGGCCATTAAGTGCGTCATTGCGAGAAAAATGGAAAACATCTAAGCAGAGCGATAATATTCCTGTGTATTCGAAAATTTCTGCAGAAACACCAGCTGCCAGCAACTGTGCATTTTGATTCCTCGCTTGCAGTAAAAACCTTTCTCACGCATGCCGGTCGTGTTTCATCGCTTCAACGGACACAGCGAGAGACAAAAAAAAAAGATAAATGAAAGTAGGGAGGAAAACCAGGCCTGAAGCCGTGGTTGGCTACCCTGCACTGAGCGAGGGGGCAAAAGGGAGGAAAATATTAAGATAAGAAGCTAAAGTCCACAGTTCGTATCGCCAGCGTAGTGACAGTGAGATTGGGGATGATAAGGACCAGGAAATTCTACAGACTGACCTAATTCTGATCTTTATCATCCGCAATAGACATTTTCTGTTCATATCATCACACTGACCGAGACGTGGCTTCACGATAACGTTCAAGATTAGGAAGTCTGCCGAGATGCATACCATTTCTGAATTTATCGTTGTGACAGAGATGCGCCGAGGTGACGGCGTCACCCTCGCTGTCTCTAAAGATTTTCCATCATTGCGCATTGACGTCAACACTAACCTAGAAATCATCTGGGTGTGTTTAATAATTGGCCACCAAAAATAATCATTGGAATTTGTTATCGGCCTCTCACATACTTCTTTTGCCCCGGAACTTCATGACAGTATTATTGATATTGTCTGATGCTTTTTCTTTATCCCCTATATTTTTATCCGGTGACTAACTTTTCGAACATAATGTGGAACACACAACCAGCTCAAGATTTTTTAGAACTATGCTCTACGTTTTCTTTATTGCAGTTATCCACTCAAGCTGCTAGAATCCCGTCTGTCTCGGCCAACAGCCTTCATCTAATCCTTACAACTAGACCTCGCCTTTTCTAGTATTTCGTATTTGCCTGGTATAAGTGAGCAGTCGTTGCTCTCCTTTTTTTATTAAAGCGTAAGTTATAAAGACCAGTCAAATACGCAAAACAATTCGCGACTATGCTAGAGCTAACTTCGAGGCGATCAACAATGCATCAGCCGATTTCACTAACACATTTCTGACTAACTTTGATGAACGTCCTATTCAACATAACTGGGACATGTTTTCAACTAAAGTAATGCAATTAATTGAAAATTACATCCTTGTTCGTATTATCAGCGGTGGTCGAATCCTCGACCACCGCGGTATAACAGTCATATCAAACAGCTTTCTAACCAAAAAAAAAAAAAAAAAAAACGTCTATATCACTGGGCCAAATCATCATCCTCAAGCTCGCGCCGGACAGCCTATAAATCCGCATCTGATACTTACATTGCAGCATTAAAGGAAGCTAAAGATAATTTCATGTCGAATACCTTACCCTCACTTCTGAAACCTAATGCTCGAAAGTTCTGGAGTATGATTAACCCCAGTCTTGATAACTTCATTGCCTTGGTAGACACAGCGGGTAACTCCGTTTCACCTAACCAATGTGCTACTATTCCAATAACACCTTCTCGAGAAATTTTTCCGTAATTACAAATATTAATCTTCCAGATATTTCTCATTACAGTTACCCATTCATGCCTCCCATTATTGTTGACATGGCTGGAATTACCAAACTCATCAATAACTTAAAGCACCATTACTCCCCTGGTTATAATTCTATGAAATATGGATTGCAAATTTATGAAAATACTTGTGTTAACATTTCAATTATAGTAACGAAAATATTTGAGCAATCACTTGACACATCAACTTTCCAACCCAATGGAAAATTGGGAAGGTGACTCCAATCTTCAAATCTGGCAATAAAGTTGATCGTGCAATTATCGACCCATTTATATTACTAGCACATGCTGCAAACTCTTCGAACACATTATATACTCGAACCTTGTCACATTTCTTGAATTTAACTCCTTTTGCTCTCCAGCTCAACATGGCTTCCGGAAATCATTTTCGTGTGAAATTCAGCTCATATCATTAACTCTTAAACTACACCGTATCCTTGGTCGTTCTTCATTAGCTGACTGTATTTACTTATATTTTTCTAGAGTGTTCGACAAGGTCTCCCACCATACTTATTTTCATAAACTTAGTCAATTTGATATTGATCGTAGTCTTTTTTGTGGATAAAAAATTTCCTTTTAAATCGTTCTCAATTTGTTGTAGCCAAATAACTTTCTTCTAACCAATGTCCTGCTCAATCTGGAGTCCCACAAGGATCCGTATTAGGCCCCCTTTGTTTTTTCATTTACATTAACGACCTTCCTTCCCTAGTTTCTTCTAATATTCATCTTTTCGCTGACGACTGCCCCTAATTTTCCGTGAAATGGTCACTGATAACGATGCTAACATTCTTGAGTCCGATCTAAATTCTATATCTAACTGGTTGAATACTTGGCTCATCGAATTAAATATTAACAAGTGTAAAGTGATGTGTATCTCTCGTGCATCTAGTAGTCCTTTTTGATATTACCTGAACAACTCTCCCTTAGCTGTGGTTTCCTCCCATAAATATTTAGGCGTTCATATCCCATTTAATCTAAGTTGGTCTTTGCATATTGAGAAGATAATTAACAACCCTAATCCCATGTTAGGTCACTTACGCTGTAACATTTCATCAGCTCCTTCATCTTTAAAGCTCTTGATATAAAACACTCATTCCATTTAAATTAGAATACGCAACTCTAATCTGGGATCCAAGCACTAACAATTTGGTTGTGTCACTAGAAATGCTACAGAATCGCTCTACTCGTTTCTCTTCCTGTTATAACCGCACTGCCAGCCAAACTTTTATGAAATCGGATATCTCTCTTCCATCATTAGCATCCCACCGAAAAAATGTTTTGCTTAAACTTTCAACAGCGGCGCTGTTTAAGCTTTTCGTTTCCCAGCGTAGCGTTCGCAACATCTCTCCTAGCGATGACGTCACTGCGCACAGTTGCGCCTCACTTCACCTTGCGATAGCCAATTTATAGCCAATCAATAGCTAATCAATGAGTTCCGGAAAATGCTGGGCATGACTTGGTAGTGTTCAGCCTAGCCCAAATACGTAGCCAATACCTTGCGATAGCAAATTGATAGCCAATCAATAAGTTTTGATAATAGATCAATAATCAATATATTCCGGAAAATCATAACCCGTAAGGCCAAGACCAGCTAGGTGCACATCAGCTCCGCTGTTTCTTTAGCCTTGCGCCACTAGAGCAAGCTACGCTATTTTTTTTTTCGTAAGCTTTACTATCACCCGACCCTCCGTGATGAATTCCTTTTTCATCCACATTGTATATGTGACCGTTCTGACCATCGCTTTAAGGTTGGTATGCCATACTAAAACCTACCTTTACTCTTTTGTTTTTTACCTCGAACTTCACAAGATTGGAATCGCCTTCCTTCTGACATAGTTTCCATTTATGATAACACCCGATTTAAATGTACCTTAGCTAAATTGTATAATTAGGAGTTCACATGCCTTACCATGCTTTGTCATATTATTGTGCACTATGTTTATTGTCTATCCACTTCCCCTCTGCAATGCTTTGGCCCTGAAGGTAAATAAATAAATAAATAAATAAATAAATAATATCGCCGCTTGGTGTAAAAACTAACTCAAGGAACTAAAATCCAATAAATGAAAGCTGATGACTGTTTGTGTGCTTGCATATATGCTTAACCACGTCCAGCTGTAACATGTTTCATCCTACCGTTATTTAGGCGTAACTATGTCATCTGACTTACCCTGGAAATGTCACTTGACTCCATAATAAATAGCGCAAATCGTATGTTAGGCTACTTGCGGTGAAACTCTAGCAAATCCCCTTCATCAATGAAAGTACTATTGTATAAAACACTAGTTCAATCTGAGTTGGAATACGCTGCTGCTATTTGGACAATGCTACTCGGGTTCATTCTCTTGAAATTGTTAATAATAATTCCACTCGTTTCAATTCACTCAAACTACGATCGTACTTCCAGCATATCGTATATGAAAAGCAACTTGTGTCAACCATCTCTATCACTGCGCACAAAGCCTTTTCGCTTATGCCTTTTTCACAAAGTATTTCATCATCATATCCTTAGCAGTGAGCTCATTCTAGCCCCTACTTCTGTCCTGTCGAGTTGATCCCCGTCATAAAGTAACAGGCACTTTTTGTCCCACAAACAGGTTTTTATATTCATTTATTTCGCATACAACGAACGATTGGAACCACCTTCCTGATGATATCGTGTCAATTGAAGACAGCGCACTCTTCCGCCGAACCTTGTTTGCGTTTATTCAACTGTGACCATGCACGTGGCCACATGCGCTGTACTTGCGCAAGCGCTGTAGCGCAATATTTTCCTTTTGTCCACTTCAGATGTCGCTAGGTTTATATAATTTGAATTTCATAGTATTCTTGTTATTTGATTTCATAATGATTACGTCCACTGCACATGTCGCTTGTAGAATATAAGTGTGCAGTAATCGTTGCTATTGTTTTACGCATGTACCCCACTCCCCTATGTAATGCCTTGGCGCTTGAGGGTATGTGAAATAAATAAATCAATAAATAAGTTGTCTGCTCTATATCACGGACGGTCAGTCAGTCCAGTAGCCTTGAGAAATCACCGCAGCGCTATTGTGGCCTTTTGTAACGACGAACTATGAGTCCAAGGTCTCAAGATCTTGTTCAATATGAAAGGTTTTCCATCTAGCTGATTTAGACATATGTGGAGGTCGTGTCTTTCATTTTAAAAGGATGGGCAGTACCAGTGGAGGTGTTACGTTGTATCCTCGACACCGCAGGGATTGCACTCGGAGCAATCGGCCATTCCAATCAAAAACGAATCTGCACTGCTGAATGCAACGTCCAGGCATAAGTAACGCAGCACTGTTTCTTCCCTTCGGGCAAGTCCAGGCAACAGCCGCGCCTGCATAGATCGGCCGAGAGAAGGCAAAAGATGGTGAGTGAATTCAGGTGCGTCGCACTTCTGCAATGTCATACGGTGCCCTAGCTTGCTTAAGTGTTGGGCTGCGTCCGTCTTCGACAGCAGAAACAAGGTTTGTTCCTTCAGGTGCTGTGCTATAGCAGCGCGAAGTTTTGCTTAGACGAATGCGTAACTCAAGGGCACGTGATTGACACACATGTACTAATGCGAGGTGGAAAAGTTTTGGCTTTTTCTTCTTTCATTTTCTTTCTTTTATCGAGTTCATTTTCTTTCTTTTATTACAATTCGGGTTCAGAAATCAATAGGAGGTTATCAGTGCAATTTGAAATTTAACCGGTTTTGTCTGAATCTACTGTTTTTCAAGCGAAGCTTGTTGTAAGGAACAGATTTCGGTGGCGTCCGTGTGCGCAAAACACTATCATCATCAGCATTGGCTTGAGCATCATCGTCTTCTTCCGCAGCTGGCTCGTTGTCTCGTGCTCGTGCTAGGCACGCGCTCGTGCCAATGTTCCCGCGTTCGTCGTCGTCTGCTTCCACAGCTGACTGCGTTGCCCCTAATCATTCCAGCGTTGAATTTCCCATGTCTTCTGTCGTCGTAATGGGGAGGCCGCATTTATGGGGGTATGATCTATTGCTTAAGGGGGGTATGAGCCCTTCACTTGTCTTACGTAACGGACATAATTAATTTTGAAGCAATTTAATCTCAAAGAATCGCAAGCAGCAATGGCGGCACAAATGCTGCTAACCACGCCGCCGACAAAACTGGATACATCGAACGCAAGCGACAACGGCCGACTGTGGGCATGCCGTCAGTGACGTTCGTTCTCTCCGTCGCCGCCGTCGCATCGTGGTTAGATTAGGTGTACCCAAGACAAGCTTCGCTTACTCGCATTTCCCGGTCGGGGAGGGTTGGTTAGTTTTTTTTTCTATTTCTTTTTTTGCGCAGGGACCAATTTACAGTGTGTCGTAGATAGAGAGAGAGATAAATAGAAAGACGCGGAGTGAAGCACCGACCTAAATAGCAGTAAATTTAGTGACGTTTCGGCTAGCATGCGGGAGCCTTGTTCACAATAAAACCTGTCATAAAAATACGCTGTGTATGGTAGGCTTCTGTATGTGAGGCAAGCACCGAGCACACATCGTCGGAAGTGTGGCGTCATTTTCACTTGCAGGGTGTACATGAAACGCAGATTGAGCAGAGAAAATCCGAGGACACCTTAGCGCTTTCTATGAGTTGTGAATGCGAAAGCATTTATGTTCAGTTGAACGCCGCTGTGCCATCCTTCGAGTTGTGGACTCCTTGTAGGCAAGCGAGCGCGTTGAGACCCTTAGCCAACGCCTCCTAGATAGCATAAGGCAGGTTCACTTCGCTCAGGGACGTCATGCTACCTTTCCCGACTGCCATATAATTAATAGGGACGCTCCCGAGTAAGTCGCGGTGATTTTGACGTCACCACTTTCGTCAAGCCGGGCTTGGCGATGGAGATTGATAGCATAATGCATTCATAAAGCAGAGTGCACCGACCTTCTTTCCATAGGAGGCACTGGTTTAGCTCAGTGGGCAATACACTCGGCTTCTGAGCGTGGCGTCGTAGGTGTGAAACTCACTACCACCTACCCTTTCAAATTTATTCAGTTTTTTATAATAATTTCTTTGTGGCGATTACCGAGGCGAAGTTAGAACGCCGATGAGAGCTTGCGTGGACAAGGAACGTGCGGACAACACAGGCTTCCGAGAGCGAGACCGGTGGTGACGTGGCGTCGCGGTGATGCCTTCCTCCCTCACGCAACACCTGGCGCACCAGCGCGGCAGCAGGTGTTTCCTTTCGCCCGCTTCGTCACACGTCAAGGCGCGCACGTGATGTGCCATCGCAGCCAGTGGAAATTTAGGTGCCGTTTCACTGCTCTTGCAGTGAAACGGCACCTAAATTTCGCACTTAAAACGGCACCTAAATAAGCGGTTGCTATGGAGATCATTGAGTGTACTTGCTGCGATATTTGTATCAACTCACCGCAATCGCGAATCAAGGGGCTTGCATGCGGCGAGTCATATCATTTAAAAACCCAATGAAAATCAATAGTACACTTTGTAACATATTGAATGTTCATCTGATATACGCTGGCTTTGCATATTGGCTCAGGGCTATTCAGATGTTGTAAATCCCTGAAATGTTTTTTTTTTCCTAATCACACGCGTCTCATCTTGCGACTGGCCACTATTTTTACTTTCAAATTTTTATTAAACAAACGAAAGAGGCGTGAACCACAATGGGCTTACAGCCTTAATGAAAACTTGCCTTGATGGGTGTCTAGCAAATTTTCTTATTGCACACAAGCGGCCGCACTACCTGAGCGCAGACAAGCCTACGAAGCGGTGCACGCAAAAGGCACTGCGAAGAATAAGCATAAGTAAAGCGTGTGTTATGCGTAAGTAAACCATAAGTAAAGCGTAAATCAATCGAAGGTAAATTATGACTGAGCGTTGCTAAGCATAAGGGGGGGGGGGGGGGGCACAGGTATGCGCAACCATGCAAAACCACTCGTTCGGCGCACTTGCTCGGCAATCTCGACTGACGTCGACCATGCTTGTCCAAACGACAATACCGCAACAACAACAAAAAAGCCAGTCGCTGCCGAAAGAAGGTTCTGCACGGGCATTTCTTTGTTTTTTTACACTTTTCTGAGGAAGCAAAATCTCAAGCGCTTTCTAGACTCTCGATGAACCACTTCACGCTTCTGTTCAGAAACCTTATCTTTCTTCCTCTGCGTCAGCGCGTCTTCTTCCTGTTTTCTCACGTTTATAGATGCTCTTCAATGCGAAAGCATCTTTATAGAGCTGAAGAAGAAAAAAAAAGAAAACTTCGGATATTGCACGCCCACACGATGACGAAATTTAATTTTCCGCGCGACGCCAAGGGCGGAAGCCGTGCGACAATTTTGCGTTCATTGGGTCTCGATATTTTTTTTTCTTTTTTTCACTTAGAGTGCGCTGGGTGACAGCATTGCATATTTCGTGGCGTTACTAAACATGTTCGTCAGCAGGATGTTGCAATCAACGTTAACAGGCTGCCAACGGCTTCCATAGAAATGCGGCATAAGCAGGTTTTCCGGGAGGCACGGGCAAATTGAACGGCAACCTTCTTGAATTCAAAGGATTCTGTTCCCCGTTATTTGCTTGGTTTCCTGGTATCCACGCTTTCGCTTTTATTTCTTGTAGGCGCGCGCATACGCCTCGTGCGGTTCCGAGCTAAGTAAGTTTACTACACGAATGCGAGAGTAAGGTACCGGTGCATACCTGTTGGCAAGGCCGGTGATAAAATGGACAAGAAAGGAATAAGCACTGTGAACACGGCTGTCTTTGTGCTAGTTCAATATAATCAGTATAGTTCAAAGCGCATTATACAAGTAATAACATCGGGGTAAAGACGAATGTGACACGAAGCTGGCTTTCTTATTTCTGGCTCTTGTAGTACGCGAGTATGAACGAAAGCCGTGTTAATGTAAACGCCATTTGACAGTCAGCCTTGGGGGATGTGTTCACCTTCGGCGTGGTGTTGTGTTGTTTTGTTTGTACATAATCTACGCGAAGTAGGCAAACGCTCGTTGTCTCTCCCGACTAGAACTAAGACAGACACTTACTGGCCTTCTCTTTACCTCTCAAACTATTGTCCGCATACTCTTGACTCATCCTTGAAGCTACAAGTGCCTCTGGCTCGGGGTGGCATTTACAAAGGCTTATCGCTGAGCATTGTTATAAGCGACTCGCCTAAGCGTGACGAATGCGCAAGCGAAGAAACTATTGAACACTATTTGTGCCCTTGTCCCGGGTATACGACATGCAGGGTGAACGTCTCCGCACAGCAATAAACCGGCTCAACTCAAAACCATTTTCGGAAACGAAACGAGGATCCTTGGACCACGGTCATGCGCGTCGCTGGCACAGAAAGCAGCAATAGCATTACTGCAGTACCTCAAGTCAACAGGCTTCTGCGACGGTTTACAGACTTACTGCGCATCTTCAAGTGTGCGCGCCTCTTACATTGCTGTCTTTTCTACCTTTCCTTCTCTCTTTTCATTCATATATCCCCTGCGTGCATTGGTAGCCGACCGGACGTGCATCTGGCTAATACCCCTGCCTTTCCTCTCTTCTATCTCTACTACTCTCGCGCGCGCACGAGCGTGCCATGCTCAGTTTCCTGGTTTCTCGCTTATTTCGATAACAACGCTAATAACATTGCGCTAGGTTGGATTTCACTCCCTCTCTCTTTGATTTACAAGTCCCCGGTGAACAGCCAGCACATATTTTGAGGGCTGGATCCCATGGCTAGAGGCGTAGGCTGCGCATGTCGAGGCAAGTGGACGCTGATCAGGAACATCCCATTCACTACATGGAAAGAGAGCATAGCTTAAGCGCGTGGGTGGCGCCGGTAGCCGCCGAGTAGAAGACAAAGGGCCGCGGATGTAGCTCAGGCCTGGCATTGCAACGCTATCGACGAGGAGCTAAGGTGGCTCTTGTGATGTGATTGACTACAGGGTCTCACAATAACAGCGTGTGGCAGCGCCACGAGTAGCGCTGCGTCTTAAATTGCAACTAAAATAGTCTTCCCTGATAACCACCGGTGGCTTGACTTTAAGTGTACAGGTGTAATTGACGAAAGCCGAACTGCAGAGGCCAACAGAAAACACACGAGAAGCTCATGTGTGGGTTGGGCAGTCATTCTGACCTATCACAGAAGGTTATTGGCGGATTTGGAATAAAACCAAATTGGGGGAATAGTTTTACGTTTTATCGGCCCAAACTACGATATTGTCGTTTCGTAAAGTTACGTTAAATAAGGTGGTTTCTCGTTCCACGCGCAATCGAACGATGGAATGTCGTGGCCGATACTTGGCTTAACCGAAGAGGGCGCACCATGCGTATGTATCAGAAAGTGCCATATCTTTGGTATTTATGACAGCTATTTTCTTAATTGACATAATCAGGCTTTTATGTGATCTCGTGACCCAGTTTAGGGGGTTGCCACTGCACGCCTCCCGCAAATCGTAGGAAAGTTAAATCTGCGGACTGTGAGGGCGCCTTGCTTAGCATTCGTTCTTGTAGTCGTTGAACTAAGGCCGCTGCAACTAGAGGAATGCACGGGCCGACTTGTGCAGCCCGGGCCCGGCGCGGGCTCGTTTTTACGTTGGGCAGCCCGCCCGAGCCTGACCAAAAGTTTTATGACAAGACCCAGGCCCGGCCCGGGACCGGAAATAATCTACGTCTCCAGCCCGGCCCGGCCCGCCACCCCTTTACCTTTCGTCACTAAAATGGGCCGAACGAAAGGGCGAGCGAGTAAATATACAGTGCTCGGTGTTTCATACGTGATAATCGGCCCGCATGGCGGCCACCGATTTTTGTTCTGCCGGTGAGCACAGGGGACAGCGACATGGTGCACACAGTGAAAGCGAGGACCTTTATGACAATATCTCACATGCATTTGGTCCACCAAAGATTACCCAGCGCTTCCTGGAGGTGCGAAAAGTTCACAGGAAGGTTACGAATGTGTAGCGCGAGCGCTTAATAGTTAGCTATGGTGTAGGCTCTGTGGGTTCGCTCCCGATGTTGAGATCACCAAATCACTCGGGGGTCTGAAGGTTACGATTCTTCCGTACCATTTCAGTGTAAATGGCGTTTTCAACCGTTCTCGTTTAAACTACTATGCTCCTCGCCGATGCGCGAGTGCTCACCGGCTTTCTATAAGCATAGATTGGCACAGATTAAGGTGTTAAGACGACCATTAGATGACAATGAGTGTATGACGACGATAGCGTGACGTCGACGGTATGACGAGAACCGGCTGATGAAGTTAATATGACGAAGACGGAGTAACCACGATGGCATCAAGACAATGACAACGAATGCATGACCATAGCATGACAATGGCGTCAAGATCCCGGTAGAAATACGAGAGCATGATTACGATTCGATGACGAAGGTGGTACGATGATGATGTCATGACTCCAATGGAATGATGACGAGTGCTTGGTGAGAATGACGGTACACCGACGACTGTGGAATGCCCGTCACGTGACGCTAATATGACGCCGACGGCGTGATGAATACGACGTGATGACGACGGCACATATCCAGTGGAATGATTAAATGCGCAGAGGCACATACCGATGGGAACTATGGAGTACACTATCTCTGAGATCGGCCACCACTGCGGACGCCACCAAGGAAGAAAAATTCGAATAACGAGATGAGAGAAGCTAACGCTTAAAAAGCGCCGGTCGCTATGCGGGCCTGATTATCGCGTTTTGTATCGCTGAACACTGTACACGACCTGCGAGAAATCCTAATTGATAACTGTTGTTCCTAGTAAAATCCTCCATAGTCGGCTGCAAGAAAATCAGGCCTTGAGCGCATTCATTTGTAAGCAGGTGTGTATGTTCTTGACCTCCCCAAAAAGTCGCACTTTCGCCGGAAATGCGAATCATTGATTGCGATAGCAAATTAGTGGATGGCTATACGAAGTAAGGATAGTAGTTTTATCAGCCGTATGAATTTCTAAACATTCGCTTACTAACTTAATTAACAAGCATGCTGTCACAAGCAAACATGAACACATCTCACTCGATGACCGCGCGTGGACACTCGCTGTCTAAACGCTAGAGTGAGAAAGCGCGACGGGATCAGCGAGCGAATTTACCTTCATGCTGCCTCTCCCTTCAACGCGAACTAAGTGGTGAGAACACAGCGCAAAATAAGCTACCACCACTCAGCGTAATCTGTCCCCAACGCAAATCGCTTTCAAGATATGGCGCGCGCGGCCGCCCCATGCGCAACCGCCGTGGTAGTAAAATGCCCATGGAGTGCAAACGCCAAACTGAAACGATCCAATCCTTTCATTGGTACTGCTGTGCAGCAGCAGTTGTTTTGCGTGTGTTTAAATGTATGATCGAGTCAAAATTTTGCTTCAAAACATACACATGAAGCGTCTTTGCGATTATAACGTCACGCTCTCAGTAAGGGGCGTATTCCCTAACTAGACGTCTTTTGTTTCAAGAAAACATATCGAGAACAAGCTAGGGTATTCTTCCATACCACCGGTATATCTGCCATGTCGTATTGCAGCGGAAGCTCCATATAAAGGTTTTGTTGCATTTAAATTTGGTACAAGCATCAACCCATAACACCCGCTCCCTGAATATCACACTGCTTGATTTCAGGAACCATATTACTTTGCAACTGTATGCCATTATGATCCTTGTCTCAGTGTCTTCTCTAATATACGTTCATTCCTCACTTGATGTCTAATAAGCTTATTGGACGAAAGTAATCTCTCAAGAGCCAGGTCTGTTCACTTTAAGCGTCTAAATGTTTTGTTTCGCTTGGGTAGTCTTTTGTCACAACTTTCATCATGGTGGTCAATCGCGCACTACGCGAACAAGGGACAGAAGAAACACTAAAGTAACGAGGACACAGCGCTTCAACGTTTTTGTTGCGGTCAGCTTGAACATTTATATTTTTATGTATGAAATTATGGCGCATGACGCTTTATGAGGGAAAATTATGACGTGCAAATATAAAGTAATAGAAGTATTGAGAATCTAAAAAAAACATGGGCGTTTGCACGTGATCATCTTTTCAGGCATACGGTTAAATTTAGCCGCCCACCATTTAGCTGAGTGCTCAGTGCATAAGCGTTGCTTGGTACTTCCCGTATTGTTGCATCTATCTCTCCCACTGCTTATTACTGCTGCATTTTCGAATCTGTGCGATACCTCCCTGGATTCTTCATGAAAGTGGTGATTCAGTGGAGAGCGAAACCGCTGGAGAAGCTCTCAATATCTGAAACTTGAACCACTCTCTGTGCGAGACCACACGATAAGCAGAGGAAAACTGGGTCAATGACAAATTTCGTAAGATAACAATAAAGCAAAATAATTCGCGTATCATTATTCAGTCAGCACGGGACTCTGTGTCACGTCAAGAAGCAAAGTTCTGCTTATTACGCGATACACTTTTATCCACTCAAATACCCTTCAATGAAAATATTCCGAAAGATCCATGCAGCAGGCACGGGAATCATTTGTTTCTTATCGACTTTCTCCTTGATTGGGCTAACATATATGCAGGTCTGTGCCTATGCATATTTTATTCTTTCTGACAGTCAGCATCGTAGAAGTGAGCTGCTATATGCAGGACCGTTAAACCATAACACTGAATTTATCTTGCAGTGCACGAGCTTATCAGGCATCAGAAGTTCGATCATCTCTATCGTATTGCATAAGAATAAAGGTGACTGTGCACGATTGTTATGCTATTTTGAACTTAAATGCACATTTGACGAATTGACCAAAACAATAGTCACTTTTTGTGTGTACAAGACACTACCTTAACAGTCAACGGCGTGGCGTGGGCGTTCGCTCTCTCACTCTTACATTATATGATTTACCCTATAGTGTTGGCTGCAATGGCTGTTTGTATATCACTTTATTCATTACATGTAACAAAAGTGCCCCTTGCAAGGAAAGCATCACAGGCTGTAGCGTAAAAGGTAAAATTGCTTCCTGACTAGACTGCCAAAAACACTACGTGACAGAATAGAAGGAAAAATCACACGTTGTCATGCAGGCTTCTACGGCGAAACCAAAAAGAAAGCATGGGTTACTCATTCAGTTTCTGCATTGCTTCGAAAACTTGCGTCTTTGCTTCACTTCTGATAATCTGCGATACTTTCTTTAGCAGGCGCAATGCAGTAACCTGACATAACTATTCGGTTTTAGCGAAATAGTTAATTAGTTTTGAGTATATGAAAATAGAATTCTTCCGCTGCTTTTGCTATGTCATCGAAATTGCTGATGATATTACCATGCTTATCTTTCAGTGCATACATCTTGCCTTGTCCTATGACAAGCTTTCTTCTTACTGATTTAATGCTGCGTCCACATTTCACGGCTTCCTCAATCTTTCCCACGTTATATTTTCGAATATCCCTTACTTTCTCTTGTTGATCAGTTTTGACAGTTCAGCGAATTCTATCTGATCTCTCGAGTTTGAAATTTTCATGTTTAGCCGTTTCTTTATTAGGTCCTTTGTTGCTTGGGAGAGCTTACCTACTGGTTGCCTTGGTGCCTTACCTCCCACTTCAATTGCTGCTTCCTAGATCAGTCTAGTTACGGTGTCATTCATTACCTCTATGTTGGCTTCATCTTCCTGTTCTAAAGCTGCATATTTGTTTGCGAGCACCAGCCTGAATTGGTCTGCTTTTACCCTTACTGCCTCTAGGTTGGCCTGTTTCCTGTTGACTAATTTCGCTATTTCCCTCTTCAAATTGAGAGAAATCCTAAACCTCACTAACCTATGGTCACTGCAATTTACTCTACCCAGCACTTCTGCATCCTGTACTATGCTTGGATCGGCAGAGAGTATGAAATCTATTTCATTCCTTGTTTCTCCATTAGGACTTTTCCAGGTCCACTTCCTGTTGCTACGCTTCCTGAAGAAGGTATTCATTATTCGGAGCCTATTCCTTTTCCTCGAATTCTACTAACATCCCTCCTCTTGCATTCCTAGAATGGATGCCGTAGTTTCCAATTGCTTGCTCACCAACCTGCTTTCCCCCCACTTTTGCATTGAAGTCGCCCATGACTACAGCATACTGAGTTTGCACCTTTCTCATTGCTAATTCGACATCTTCGTAAAGCTGTTCTATTTCTTCATCATCGTGAATAGAGGTTGGGGATATTCTACGATCGAGAAATCTGCGGAGTGCAATCAACCTCGCTATATGGCTTTCATAGATTATGAAACGGCAGTTGATTTAGTAGAGATACCAGCAGTCATAGAGACATTGCGTAATCAAGGAGTACAGGAGGCATACGTGAATATCTTAGCAAACATCTACAAGGATTCCACAGCTACTTTGGTTCTCCACAAGAAAAGTAGAAAGTTACCTATCAAGAAAGGGGTCAGGCAAGGAGACACAATCTCTCCAATGCTATTCACTGCATGCTTAGAAGAAATATTCAAGCTCTTAGACTGGGAAGGCTTAGGAGTGAGGATCAACGGCGAATATCTCAGCAACCTTCGGATTGCAGATGACATTGTCCTATTCAGCAACAATGGATACGAATTACAGCAAATGATTGAGGACCTTAATTGAGAAAGTGTAAGAATTGGGTTGAAGATGAATATGCAGAAGACAAAGATAATGTTCAATAGCCTGGCAAGGGAACAAGAATTCAGGATCGCCAGTCAGCCTCTAGAGTCTGTAAAGGAGTGCGTTTATCTAGGTCAAATGGTCACAGGGGACCCTGATCACGAGAAAGAAATTTACAGAGGAATAAAATTGGGTTGGAGTGCATACGGCAGGCATTGCTAAATCCTGACTTGGAGCTTGCCACTGTCGTGGAAAAGAAAAGTGTACAATCAGTGCATTCTACCGTTTCTAACATATGGGGCAGAAACTTGGAGGCTAACAAAGAAGCTCGAGAACAAGTTAAGGACCGCACAAAGAGCGATGGAACGAAAAATGATAGGCCTAACGTTAAGAGACAGGGAGAGAGCGGTGTGGATCAGAGAACAAACATGGATAACCGATATTCTAGTTGACATTCAGCGGAAGAAATGGAGCTGGGCAGGCCATGTAATGCGTATAAGATGGATAACCGGTGGACCATTAGGGTTACAGAATGGATACCAAGGGAAGCGCAGTCGAGGACGGCAGAACTAGGTGAGGTGATGAAATTAAGAAATTTGCAGGCGCACGTTGGGGAATCAGCTAGCGCAAGAAAGGGTAATAGGAGATCGCAGGGAGAGACCTTTGTCCTGCAGTGGACATAAATGTAGACTGATGATGATGATGATGATTCAAGTTATTACCTTTTGTTTACATATGAAATGGAAATGCGACAACACCAGGTTATTTGGATACCAGTGACGCACCGGAACCCACTCTCTGGGTCTGAATTACTCATTATTCCTCTCGTAGTTACCTCTGGTGTATGAAGTGCGCGACACAGTGCGGTGGATTGAGACTACAAGAAGCAGACGACATGGAGTGCGTGCGCCGAGGCGAATTTCGCGTTGGCTGAAAGACGACAATGTCGAAGAGCGGCTGGCACGCGAACGCGCGGCGCAAGAGAAGAAAATAAAATAAAAAGCATCCAATCGCAAGAAAACATGGAGCTTTGAGCGGTCAATGAGAAAACGACGAATCGGCCAGAGAGGCAGAAAAGCGAGCCGCGCTGGCAGAAGAGGGGAAGAGTTCCAGAAGCGGCACCAGGAGATGGTCGGCCACCGGACCAGGGGTAGAAGACGGGCTGTCGGGTTCCTGACCCGAGCCTCCAGGACTTACCCGACCGGGGCCTCCTGCTAACTTATTCCTGGGCGTCGCCACTCCATTCGTTCGGGAACTGCTGCCCGAGGCCGGCGAGCGTCTGCGCCCGTGGGCAGAACGAGAGCTGTCGGGCTACGGGTCCGAGCTCCACAACCAACTGCCCGGCCAGAACGCCACCGCCGTCTGCCCATGCCACCAAGCCGCCTGCCTTCTCCCTTGAAGCCACAGATTCTACGCTCCGGTAGTCCGGTCAACGACCCAATACCTGCACCTTTGGTGAGATCGACGCCGCCTCTTGAGTCGTCTCGTCTCCATTTCTTGGCGTCGAGACTGTAGTGCGCACTCGCACTCGCGATCTGCCCGAACTTGCCTGCTATCACTGTCGTTCTAGCTCCGAGTGCGCTTCGTGCCGTGATAGTCTTATTGAGTGTTTGTTTTATGGGTTACTTTTCGTTTCAGTTTTAATAAATGTTTGTGCGCGTTTTCCAACAAACGGCCTTGTCCCCCAATTGAGGAACTGTCTTCAAAGTTAAAGAGAAAAGTCACGTTGCATCACATTACCGGAGAAATAACAACCTAGTGTTTATTTTTATTACTCGTAAGTTTGTCAAACCTTTCAACTTGAATAAGTGACATGAAGTTGCTGGGTCACGTTTTGCCGAATTTATATTTACTTCCTCTCCTGTCAACTATCTTTCATAAAATTGGCGGATGTTTAACTCTTGAAAAACTATTTGTCACGACCGAAAAGTCTGCTTGGCTTGGTTTTGCAAATAATATGCGCACATTGTTCCATTAATGCAGGCTTCTGCTCTTGGTAAGCTTCTCTATAACATGTAAATCGGGCCTCCCTTTAATCCTGTGTTTCAGCAGCCAACTTCACCTTTGCTTGAGATTTCGCAGCCTGCCATCTAGCTATGTCTACTGGATGATTGGATTCAGCCTGTCGCTTGCGCTGGAGCGCACGCACAGACGGCCGAGCCAGTGCGCCATTCGTGGAAGCGCCGGTGAAGCAGCCGTTACACCCTCGCGTAGTCACGTGGTACCGCAGCGGTGAGGCTCCGAGCGAGCGCAGCTGCGACGCCTCTCCACAGTGGACCGCATGGCGTGACGTCACACCTGCCGCACTTGCGCTCCGGCGGCTCAAGGTCATTGCGGCGATGATTCGCCTGAAAGGCGAATCATCGATTGCGATAGCGAATTAGTAGACAGCTATGCGAAGTAAGGATATTACTTTTATCGTTCGTATAAACTTCGCTTACTAATATTCGCCTACTAACTAAATTAACAAGCGCGGTGTCACGTGCGCACAGGTAAACAAGAACACAAATCGCTTGATGTTAGCGGAAAACTCACTGTCAAAACGCTGCAGTCAGGAAGCGCGGCAGCAGTCGCGAGCAAATTGATCCGCACGCTGTCTCTCGCTTCAACACGTACTAAACGGTGAAAGCACAGCGCATACTAAGCTACCTGCACTGCACGTACGTTGTCCCGCGCAGGGGGCGAACTACGCCCACGTCGATTTACCCACGTCGCAGATCGTGGTCAAGATACGGCGCGCGCGCGGCCGCGCCGTAAGCAGCAGCCGCCGCAATAGAACGCCCTCTACGCCCCTCCCCCTTCCTTCCCCCGTGCCTCGCGAGCTAGAGAAGACGGCGCGCTTCCGGGGCCCCGCCTTTCTCCATCGCGCGCGCGAGATTGAGCCGCGATCGTCGGCAAATCCTCGCAAGCCACTCGCACATACAACGTATGGCGCGCGCCGACGATGCTATCGTGTTTGAGTGTGATACGGAGCATCACGGCGACGACGACGGCAGAAATGCGCTTAGAGTATCCATATAACTGCTATCGCAATAATAAAAAAATTGTCGCAGTTTCACCCGAAAGGTGAAGAATCAATTGCGACAGCAAATTAGTAGAGAGCTATTCGAAGTAACGATAGTAGTTTTATCAGCTGTATAAACTTGGACATGCTGCACCACCAGCAACGCGCAAAACTGTTGTCGACACCGTAGGCGTTCAGCCCGCATTCGCACCGTACGCGTGCGGCGTTGTGAGTATTGCCGGTGCCTGAGGGGGCGGCTCGGAGAGTTTCGACGAGATTAGAACGGGAGACTCGTCGAGCACCGTGGGTAGTCTTTACCACCTTCTCGCCTCTTAACGTTTTTATATAAATACGCATTCGGTGCCGCAGTTAAACGTCGCCTCCCCTCCCTCCCTCCCGTCCCCCCAGGGCCTTTCGTTGCGACGGAAAAAAAGACCTCATATCTACGGGGTGAATGATGATGAGTGGGCGAAGCTCCGGAGGAAATCATCGGTAAACCGTGAATCTTCCGTGTAATTCGCCCAATCTCGCCGCACTAAATCGAACGATTGACTTCCACCAATGACACGCGCCATATGTGACGTCATTCCTATTTTATAACAGCGCCCTTCATTATAATTGCACCATCTCCCACTTAAGGGGACGCTAGCACAAACGCGTTAGAAACGTGGAGTACTCTCTAGTAAGGGGAGAGGCCACAGCGTCTTACGCAGCCGGTTACACATGCCGGAACGTGCACCGCGTTTGCCGACGCCATCAGCGTTTATGAATACGGGGGTAAGGCGGAGAGGCCACAGCGTCTTACACCAGCTTCTTACACGGGCCGTAAAGCGCTAGCACAAACGCGTTAGAAACGCGCAGTCTTTCGTTAATGTTGGGTATTTATTGTCATCGTGGTGCGTCGCCTCCCTTCCTTCCCCACCCCCCTCCCCCCACGGCCTTTCGCGTGTCTGAAGAAGTCGCGTTTGCTCTACATATATGGCGATTGTAAAGTAGGAAAGGGACGCTTAATTCTACAGCACGCGTGTTTGTTCTCCGCCGTGCGTTCACTCCCCGTGAAAGGGCGCGTCCCCCGCGCCCTTTCACTCGCACATACAGCGTTCGGCGCGCGGCGACAATTTCATCGCCATTGACGTCATACGGAACCTCACGGCGACGGCGACGTCGACGGCAGAAATCTGCTTTGGAGGTTCCATATAATTGCTATCGCAATAATACGCTTAATTCTGTAGCCCTTCAGGGAGCACGGCGCAGTCCGCGCGTTTGCTCTCCGATGTGCGTTCGCTCCCTGTGAAAGCACGCGTTCTTCGCGCCGTTACACTCGCACATACAGCGTCTGGAGCGCGGCGACGCTTTCATCGCCGTTGACGTTCATACGGAACCTCACGGCGACAGCGACGACGACGCGGACGGCAAAAATCCGCTTTGGAGTGTCCATATAATTGCTATCGCAATAAGTTGATTCTAGCTCACACCTGCCCAACGACTTGTTTTTTTTTTCTTCTATGGATTGTTATCGAAAATTTGTGTCCGTATAAGTTTCTTTGTGGTGCTCATATGGTTTTGATGTATCTTCCAAAAAAATCACAGCATATCCACGGCGTGAATGATGATGAGTGGGCGAAGCTCCGGAGGGAATCATCGGATCTCCCGCTTAAGGGGACGCTAGCACAAACGCGTTAGAATTGTCCAGTACTCTCTAGTAAGGGGGAGCGGCCACAGCGTCTTACGCAGCCATTTACACATGCCGGAACGTGCACCGCGTTTGCCGACGCCATCACATGACTGCTGAGAGAGTATACCCCTCGTATTCATAAACGCTCCTCGACTTGAACTTGACTTGCCACCGCCTTGGGCAGCGCGTTCGAAACGCGTTGAAGGTAAGGCGGAGAGGCCACAGCGTCTTACACCAGCTTCTTACACGGGCCGTAACGCGCTAGCACAAACGTGTTAGAAACGCGCTAGAAACGCGGCCTTTCATTAATGTTGGGTATTTATTGCCATCGTGGTGCGTGTGTCTATGTGCGCTTCGTGGCGTAGTGGTTAGGGCCGCGCGTTCGGAAGCGAGGGGTCCCTGGTTTGATTCCGCGCTACGGACACAACTTTCGGAATTTTTTTTTCATAAAACGCCGGAAGCGTTCTCGGGAAGCCGGAAGCTGGCTTCCGGAACCGGAAGCGGAACCGGAAGTGGGAACGGAAGCGGAACCGGAAGTGGAACCGGAAGCGGAAGTCGGCTTCCGGTTATACTATACGTATACATATATATGTATATATGGGTATACATACATATACGGACACACAACGCCATCTATTAAGCAATTCATAAAATCTCACCAGGCACTACCTTGGAGGTAAACAATGGCTGCTACTGGGAATGAGAGACAGCAGAAGTCGGCTTTTAGCTAACACATACACTTCTACTTCTACTGACGTTTCCTACTGGAACATGCCAATGGCTGCTAATGGGGAATGAGAGACAGAAGAATTCGGCTTTTAGTTAACGCGCACGCTGCGAATTTTTTATTGTTCAACAACGCACAGGAGAAATCTCCCACCGGCACCACCTTGCAGGTCAAAGCGTAAGACTGGTTACGCACTACGACTACGACGAGGGACGAACGGGTGCCGCTTTAAGGAGCTTCGCCCCTAAAACATCGATTGACAATTGGCTTTTCTGTCTGTCTTGGCAGTGCGTCCTTGCTATCTACTGCAAAAGCAGTGGGGATTTGTATCGGCACATATGAAGATAAGTGAGATAGGGAAGTTAAAATGGGAATTCACAAATTCATCACGTGCAGAAGAGAATAAGGAAAGCTAGCTCACGCCTGTTATTCTAGATAAAGTAAAGGAGAACAGAATGTCTAACCCTCGCGGTAAAAAAAACACAAGGTTGTCTTGATGTAGACGACATATTGGCACGCCTGATTCGAACTTCGACTCTCCACGGATAATTATTTATTGTATAAAAATAACTTGGAAATAAAGAACATTTTCTTTTCTCATTGCCCTTGCGTTATTAGATGCATTCAAGGAGCTGCTAGCTGCTTTAGGAGACATGCCTACTTTAATACGTCAACCGTCAAGATGGTGTCAAGATGGTGTCAAATGTTCACGTATGTCACTGGTAAGATGCAAATGAGAATTGCGCGGTGGACTGCAAATGTAATGAGAATGCACGTAGTAACCGGAGCTTAGGTATGTTCTCACGGCCAATAGCTACCTATAGATTCAACGAAGCCCACAAAAGCTTTCAGGAAGTTCGCATATACGTCTTTCCAACTCGGTAGTTAGTCAACCTGAAGAAACAGAGAAGAATCAAAAGAATGTTTGAAAAACAGACTGCTCTAGCTTAATCTTGTCGTCGGAGTGCTGCAAGGAAGGCCTGTCGGGACAAGGAACCTCGCAAATGTTTTGCGGGTCTGTATTTTGACCAAATTTCATAAAAGTTCATAATTTTACAGTGAAGGTGTATATGACTAGCCGGTTTGTTCGTCCGTCGCCTGTACGCACAAGCTATCGTCACCAGCAATGGCTCGAGCGTCCTCGTCTTCTTCCGTAGCTGACTCGTTAGCGGCCCTCAGTGCAACCGCGTGAACCCACTTGTGCCATTGCTCCCGCGTTCGTCGTCGTCGTCTCCTTCCACAGCAGACTCCACTGACGCTCATCATTCCCGCGTAGAATTTCACTTCTGTCGTCGTAATGGGGAGACCGCGTTTACGGGGTTATGAGCCCTTGACTAAGGGGGTATGAGCCATTCAGTGTCTTACGTAACGGACAGATTTAATTTTGAAGCAATTTCCAAGAATCGCAAGAGGCAATACGACAACCGCGTACTGCGGGCATACCGTATGTGGCGTCGTTTTCTCCGTCGTAGCCGAAAGTGTGTGTAACCTCATTAAGAAGGACAAAGACGTAACCAATAATTGATAAATTCTTTAATGTACCGTCGGGATTAACCCGGCGATAAATACCGGGGCCGCACGTTTCAGCTTTGCTGGTTAACCGTCTGTACGGAGTGCTTGGGCGGTGATTTTTTCAAAGTAATGCATTTCGAGGACTTAACTTAAATAAAAGACATTAAGGAATCCAAAAGAGTTTTTTTTCTACGGACACATATTACAGTTGCTCAAAATGCTAATTGGAGATACAGATGAAACTTGCAGATTAACCTGAGCAATTACGTAGGCTTTTCGAGGTGACCTATGTTAACGGCGGCTTAAGGTTTCGGCTCCATCGGCAGTGCCCGTGTTGGACTGTTCTGTTGGTATATGGATGTTTTCTTGTGCTTGAAGCCACGTTCGCATCTATTTTGAAGAATGTTTTATTGCGATAGCAATTATATGGACACTTCAACCAGATTTCTGGCATCGCCGTCACCGTGAGGTTCCGTATAAAGTCCAAGGGCGATAAAATGGTCGCCACACGCCGTATGCGCGAGTGAAAGCGCGCGGTGGACGCGCGCTATCACGGGGAGGGAACGCATGGCGGAAAGCAAACGCGACCGTCGCTCGAAAGCCCGTGGGGGTAGGGGAGAGAGGGAGGGAGGCGGAGCGACGCTGTGCTGCGGCACCAAAAGCTTATCTTGCAACAGGCCGCAAGGGGAACTGGCCACTCAATTTCCCAGGCCAAAGCAAGAAAGCGGGAAAGCAGCGCGGGAGGGAGGGGGGTGGGGGCTGCAACTTCTACTCTGCCAACAACTGCGTTTGTACTTTGCCCCGCAGTGGCGGTCGCCCGCACCGTCTCATAAAAGCGATCTCCACACGGCTCTGACCTTTGTATGCGCCGTGCATTCGCCGCTCACTTTCTGTTGAAGCGATAGACAGCACGAACCTTCACCCGGTGCGGTGGCTGCGCTTGCTGCCAGCGTTTTGACAGTCGTTGTCTGCGGTCATTCACTGCGATCTATTCATGTTTGCTTGTGCGCGCTGACACCACGCATGCTAATTCAGTTTAGCCGCCGATAATTCAGTTTATGCAGCCGATAAATCTACTATCCCTATTATTATTATTATTATTATTATTATTATTATTATTTGATTTGTACACATATACACACAAGGGCACAAAGGGATTAAGGAGGGAGCAAGCTGAGAACCGCCACCGAGAGGGCACAACGCCTGCCTACTCCTATAGGAGGAGGGAATAGAGGAAATGAAAATATGAGAAAAGAAAAGAGGAAATAAAGAAATGACGGAGACACAGACAGAAGAAAACAAAAATACAAATAATGTCTATAACCGCGAGGCCAAGTCAGTGTCCTTCACAAAAGTTAGCAGGGCTAATTGCTAACTATTCAATGTTTATTTCAACAAAAAATGTCGCAGCTGCGCCCGAAAAGCGAAGCTGCGACATTTTTTGTTGAAATAAACTTCTCCTAAACATTGAATATACATACTATGTATGCGTGCCGGTGATTTATGCGTGTGCGTGATCTTGTATGCGTGATAATTCTTGTACATACACATCTCATAGCATCACTACAAAATTATGTGAAGTCCTCTCTTTCCAATCATCATTTTAAATAACCATTGTTTACACTGTATATATTCAACATCATTTCATATAAGGTGACAATTACTTTAAGCGTAACTGTGCATTTCCGTGAGTCTATGCGGTTATATGGTAGTGAGTGTGGACTAGGACATTTTTTTAACACGAAAGTGTTTTATGCCGGGGTCCACCAAGACTTCACTGACGTATTTCCGTCACGGAAATACGTCAGCTTACAATGTACACGAACATAATACAAAGAAAGAAACCAGAAGAAAAAGTTCCACAAACATGCAAAATTTGGAAATCGAACCCACGACCTCTCGGTCCGCGACGATAGATCGCCGAGCGTTTAACCCATTGCTCCACAAACGCATTTGCAGAGAGCTACACAGACGCGCCTTATATATCTAACACTCCTCCGTGTACCCGCGCTCTTGCTCGGGGCGGTGCCGCCGCCTACGAGCAGAAAAGAGAAGTACTGCATTATGACACTAACGCGCACCGACAGTGAACGCTTCGGTGGTCTCAGCACTACGACGCCTCGATGCCAGCATTCGAAGGGACGCTGGCATCAAGAAGCACTACCAACGCCACCTAGGTGGCGTTCACCGTACTCAGCACACAGGAGCGTGGCCTCCGCAATTAGCTCTGAAAATGTTTCTGAAGTTGATCGCGGAGGCTGCAATTACGACGCGCTGTACGCGCTGATTTGACTCGGTGACGATTCAGTTACGTGCTTTGTCTTGCGCGTTGTATTAGTGTGTCAGTTACGTGCTTCGTCTTTCGCGTTGTGCTAGCGTGTGCAGCGTAGTGCAGCTTCCATATGCACGACGGTTGCTCATGGTCATCGACGTTGGTAGTCGTGATGGAGGAGACGTGCCACCAGGCGTCAGCGTGGGTGCATCAACGCCTAAGGGCGCTTTAGCCACAAAACACCAATAGACATTATATATCAATGTGCAATAAACATTACACTACTTCTGTGAAGACACGTTTCACTTTCGTGTTCTATACCGATTCCTATATAAGAGGGATCAACCACATTTTTTTTGAAAACCTGCAATGTAGACAATGCTCCGTACTTTGTATATGTTATCGTCCTAGTGAAACTGTGCTGTTATTGTGATTCAGTGTTCGAATCCTCTTTTGTTGGCACAAACTTTTTCTAAGCTACAAATGCCGTCATCTGCACTACACACAAGAACTTGGGGGACGCTTAACCTTCGCCTTTAATAGTGGAGCGCGATAGCATTCAAAGCTCCCTGACTGCTTCACACGCTGCTTCCGGGCCACTGCAGCTTATGTAACCGTAATGCTAATTTACCGGGAAACGCTGGCGGTGAACGCTATGCACGAAGTCGAACTTTCTGGTGGGAACGCGGCCTCTGGCCGGAGGTAATGCACAGCCGCACCAGAAAAATGTCATCATGTTCAGGCTTTACATTTCACAGAGAATGTAAACAGCGGGATAAAGCAGAGTCGTGTTTCCCGAGTTATGACGCTTGTAACATGAGTCCAACATCGTGGAACAGGTCCACGAATACCGCACGCTATTTTGCGGTGTTACGGGCCGGGGTTTGGTGAAAATTCAACAGCGTCTGCTTGGAGCTCGTACCAGGTTGACCAACGGAGAGGGTCCGGCAGGCAAGAAGATGTGACGTAAAACCAAATAACACAAGTTACGAGTGAGTGGTGTGCTCCAAAGAAAACATACGAGAAACGTTCAGCGTGTATGCACCTGCACGCTAGACCAAATCAAAAGTGTTCTCCACGTGGCTGCTTGCTGGCTTTCTTATACCTTCCACCATCCGGGCCCTCTCCCCCTCTCCTGCACCCACTGCAGAACAGGGCAAACCAGACGAAGTAGTGAGGGTGGGGGACCATAGTCGGGTGAACGTCCCCATTGGGGGTGAGATGGTCGCAAGGTGGCACGGCAGGTTTCGTCTCTCACGTATATCTCTGACCCTCGCAATGGACACTTCTGTTCATGTTGACGAGCGATATCTTTAGGCACGCCGTTTCCCATGCGTTTGCACGTGGTCCGGGGCATGGCCGCTCTACGTGATTCGTAACAAACCGCAGGTGGTCCGGGCATGGCCGCTCTAAGTGAATCCTAACACCGGTGCGCGAGAGGTTCGGCTGCACTCCGCTACGCTTCTCGGCTCACGACAGAAATCGAGACACAGAACACTTGACGAAGCGAACTCCAAGGGAAGTAGGCGCCGAAGAAATAAACTTCATATCGACAACGTGAACGGTTTATCGCGAAAATCCGACTAAGCTATACGTACAACACCAATTAAATTAAGAGGGTTGGGACAAACAAGGCGAGCGGTTACCGCTTGTGAGCAGCTTTCGTTCGTGATTTCTTGCTCGTCAAACCAATGAAGACGTGCTAAATGACCCAAGGGTACACCAAGATGCTGTTGAACGTTAATTAACAAAAGAATAATCCTCGTCCCACGGTTAACTGACATCCTTATAATTCTTTGTATGCCCGGTGCATTTTGTTTCTCATTGGGAATATGTGCTCCGTTCTGACAGTGCACCAGCGGGTAAGAAAGGAACATGTTCGCGGCTGTATGTATTCAGTGTTCTTTCGATATATACACTGTTTCAATACGTACATGTTGTAGTTTTTGAAAAACAAGATTTAATAAAATTGCTTTCACGATGCGTGCAATGAGTCTACGTGCAATGTCATGCTCTGGGAATAACAAAATATCGCCTATTTGAAGCGATTGCTTCGGTTTTGTGCATCCTGCCGATATGTCGCATGCTACGCTCCATTGCTCACAGAACGTCATTACTAGTTTGTGCTACTGCTTTCTGATGTTTTCTAAAATCAGCTATAATGTTGATAGTTTCCAAGCGCTGGAAAGCTGTTACAAAATGCTGGCATCATTGGTCATTGTTGAAATAAAGGAAATACCTCTGAAGTACTTGTCAACTGGCCTTTCAGTGAGCTGGGTGCATGAATGGCATTGCATCTGCCGCTAGACATGTGTTTTAAATATAAAGTCAGTTTTACATGGCTATTGCTTTGTTTTGCAAGCTCTTCTAAGATGACAGAGGCACTTGGTCACGAAATGTATAGTTTACAACTGCGCTGTGGTATGAAAATATTACACCATCTACCCGTGGGGAACCATGGGCTGATGCGGAGCATCGCGGTCGTTATAACCGCGTTAATTACGTTGTTATTACGGTGTTATTAACGTTGTTGACTTGGTGTTATTACGTTTTTATTACGTGTTAACTTGCGTTGGTCACCATAACATCGCGTGAACGCCGTGCTGCTGCTCGACGTTCTCGAACCGACGCTGGTTCACGTTGCCGAAGCTCAGGATCCGCTGCTCGACGTTCTCGAACCAACGCGGCTTCCCGTTCTCGAAGGTCGGGCTCCGCCGCTCGCTTCGTACGTTTACGTTGAACTTCACGGTCCCGAACCTCAGGTTCTGCTGCTGGACGTTCACGAACCAACGCGGCTTCCCGTTCTCGAAGCTCAGGATCCGCTGCTCGACGTTGACGTTTCGAAGCGGCTTCGCGTTCTCGAAGTGTGGAATCCGCTTATCGGCGCTGACGTTTCAAAGCGGCTTCGCGTTCGCGAACTGAATCTGGATCCGGCGCGCATCGCCGACGTTTACGTTCTGCGTCGCGAGCTCTTCTCTGCGCAGCCTTGTCTTCAGAGGTGCTCGCGGTTCTGTTAATGAACTGGCTGCTGCTGTTTGAAGATGTGCCAGACAGTTCGTTGACAGATTCGTTGGTGTCCATTCAGCGCATCGGACGGCGCAGCGTGACTAAACCGAAGCAGCAACTGAGGCAGCGGCGCATGCACCGAGTTTATATAAGCAGCTGGCGCGGAGAGGAGGAGAGAGAGAGGCGCGCTTGCGCGCGCTATCGCACAGGTGGCGGATGAAGACACAGAAGGAAAAGCGCGTTATCGAACAGATGGCGTGGAGAGGGGGAGAGGAGCAGAGACGCGCTATCGCACAGCTGGCATGGAGAGAATGAGGAGAGGTGTGGACGGACGCCGACACCGACGCCAACGACGCCGCGGGACAGGCCGCCGCTATAAGATGCTCCGCATCTAAAATTAAACTGGAAACGTTTTTGGTCCTACGTTTTCCTATGGCCCGGGAACAGGCCGGTAAACCAAATCGGCCATCCCTTTTGTCTACAGCGCCGCCGCATAATGCCTGCGTCAGCAACTGTGTTTAACAGGGGTGGGGTGAGGGGTATTATCGGTACAACTTGCTCAATGTGCACAATCGCTCTTGTCGAAGTCTCGAATGGAGGCTTGAATGAAAAGAACGCACGAGCCAATATTGAATATATTGTTACGAGACATTGCGTATGAGCCTGCCATTAAAGGACCGTTGTGCTACGCGAAGAAGTTGCAGACGGGACATGCCTCGTGCGATGCTGTCAGCCATTCTCTGGTAGCAGCAGGCTGTAAATATTGTCTTTCCCGTGTACTTGTGAATCCCCGTGACAATATATAGAAGCGCCATACACGCAAAAACCTATCCTCTGTCCATCTTCCTGCAAACAAGATCAGCATATTCTTGACCCCGTGCAACGGACCGAGTTGCGTTCCCAGCACACTGAATAGGGAGTTTTAGTATAGCGGCAACGCTTACGTTAGCGTTAGCGTTGCGTCTGCGCGGTACAAGGTAGTGTTTTAGAATAGCGGAACGGAGCAAAACGCTAACGCTAGCGCAAATACATTTGGGCGCCATCTCGAGACGGATACAGCAAACATGATCAAACCCTCTCGTTAAGCCTACTCCGCCGCTAATTGAGAACGTATAACGAAAACAACGCCCATTTGTCACCTGTACGCCGCTGTCGAAGCGTCATCACACAAATCTAAAGCAAACACGAGCATTAGTGGGGGACGAATAAGCCGAGCAGTGCAGGCCGACGACTCGATAGATCCGAATTGGACGGCTCTCGCTTCAACAGGTGCCGCCATCTTGCCCTACGTACGGAATCCCTTGCGTGCGTTAGCGTTGAACGCTATATTCCGGAAATAGCGTACGTACGTAAGAGTTCTGGCTACGTTTATGTTCTGCGCATGCGCAGTTTGCTGCACGCAACGCTAACGCTAAGGCTAAATCCTTGCGTTTGCTGTTTTCCGCTATACCAAAACTCCCTATTAATCAGTGGTGCAAGATAAATACAATAAATAAATATAATAACAGCCTAAATAATTAAAATAATACATTTTTAGGGTATTACACACCAAAACCACGATATGAGATGAGGCACGCTATAGCAGTAGAATCCGGATTAAATTTGACCACTTGGTCACCTTTAACGTGCACCTAAAGCTAAGCACATGAATGTCTGCAATTTCGTCCCCCTCGACATGCGGACACCACGGCTGTGATTAAACCCGCGACCTAAAACCTAGACATTAAATTGCTGGGAGGAAAAATAGAAATCCCGAGCAAAAAAAAAATAAATAAAGATCACCGCATATCCACGAAGTGAATCATAATGAGTGGGGCGAAGCACAGGGGATCGTCATACCGTAAAATCACCCATGACATCGCCCCACTCGCGCATGTAGATGCGTGACAACGCGGTGTGCAGTGTATACAATGTGTTTTATTGCTCATAACGCGTATATCATGTTGAGTTCCGGGTTGCGTTGCGATTTGATTATTACTGCTTTATGGTCGGTGAAATGCAGAGCCAGCGGTTCTTCTAGCGGATACATCCTAAAGTTTGAAAAGGCGAGGTCTATGCACGTTCCCCTCGTGGTCGCGGGTTGCTTGTAGTCGTAGTCGTAAGAGATGCACCGTAAGAGAGCAGCTTGTTGTCGGCGTTGCCGCTTTGCCGCCGCTTCCCTCGCTCACGCCTCCGGGGTAGCTTGCTGTCGGCGTTGCCGGCGAGCAGCCGCTTCCCGCGCCCTCATATCCGGGTCCGCTTGGCGTTTTGGCACTTTGCCGATGCTTCCCGCACCCTCACCGCCGAGGTAGCTTGCTGTCTGCGTAGACGCTGAGCCGCAGTATGCCCAAGGAGGTTTCAAATTTTTTTTAAAACCTCCTTGAGCATGCCGCGCCTTGCGTTCGTCCATGGCAGAAAGAGATTGTGTGGTATGGAACGCGCCATACACAGCAGCGCCATCTCGTGTATAGACGTTCAGGCGCTACATGCAACGTTTCATCCATGACAGACAGGTGTGTAGCAGTTGATGTGAGCCCTGACGACGCCGGACGGGCAAGGCTCGACCCTAAGGAGCTTCGCCCCTAAAAAAAGAAATACGTCCTTTGTTTGCAGAATTAAATCGTATACTCGATAGTTCTCTCTACGCAACATCCGACTGAGTCCTAGTGTTACAGGAAGGAGAAAAAAATTGTCGCAGTTTCACACGAAAGGCGAAGCATCAATTGCGATAGCAAATTAGTAGAGAGCTATAGAGAGTAGGGATAGTAGTTTTATCAGCTGTATAAACTTGGACATGCAGCAGCACCAGCAACGTGCAGAACTGTTGTCGACGCGGTCAGCGTTTTGCCCACGTTCGCACCGAACGCGCGTGGCGTTGGTAACTGCTACCGGTGCATCTGGGGGCGGCTTGGCGGTTTTCGACCAGATTAGAATGGGACACTCGTCGAGCAGCGTCGGAAATCTTACCCACTTTCTCTCCTCGCAACGTTTTTATATAAGTACGTATTTGGTGCCGCAGCTAAACATCCGTTCCCCTCCCTCCCTCCCTCCCGTCCCCCCACGGCCTTTCGCGCAACGCAAAAAATGTGGTTGATCCCTCTTATATAGGAATCGGTATAGAACACGAAAGTGAAACGTGTCTTCACAGAAGTAGTGTAATGTTTATTGCACATTGATATATAATGTCTATTGGTGTTTTGTGGCTAAAGCGCCCTTAGGCGTTGATGCACCCACGCTGACGCCTGGTGGCACGTCTCCTCCATCACGACTACCAACGTCGATGACCATGAGCAACCGTCGTGCATATGGAAGCTGCACTACGCTGCACACGCTAGCACAACGCGAAAGACGAAGCACGTAACTGACACACTAATACAACGCGCAAGACAAAGCACGTAACTGAATCGTCACCGAGTCAAATCAGCGCGTACAGCGCGTCGTAATTGCAGTCTCCGCGATCAACTTCAGAAACATTTTCAGAGCTAATTGCGGAGGCCACGCTCCGCTGTGCTGAGTACGGTGAACGCCACCTAGGTGGCGTTGGTAGTGCTTCTTGATGCCAGCGTCCCTTCGAATGCTGGCATCGAGGCGTCGTAGGGCTGAGACCACCGAAGCGTTCACTGTCGGTGCGCGTTAAGGCCGGAATACATGAAGCGAATAACCGGCGTCCGAGCGAAGAACTTCGTCGGGCGGCGAACGTCCGACGGCCGGCGTCAAGAAATTTGCCGTCCGCAGCCGATCTGCCTGTCCAAACATTTTCGTCGGGTGAACGCCGCCGCCGGAAGCGTCTAGCGCGCAGCGGTGGACGACAGCCAATCAGGAGGCACTAGTTCCGGTCGCAATGCATGCTGGTGTATCGCGCGCGCGCGCCTTTTCGCGTCGTCTGCAATCGCGTTGGTGTTGCCGTGTCTGCATGTCTCTGCACCGATTGAGTAGTTCCTAGTATGATCTCTCAGGAATCGCGTTGTATTTGTACATCCCATATCCGCTGATCTGCGAGGAAACAGACAAGCAGTGCAAGCTCTCTACAACAACCTTCAACAGAAATCTTTTGATCTCAGAGGCCACATGCTGTCGTCATGCCTATCTCCCGACTTCCCCGATAGATGGCGCTGGCATCGGATATTTCTTTCGCTAGGCTTAGACGCGTTCGAAACGAGAAGCGATCTCGAAAACTACTCAAGGTTATCCATAATACTCTGTCGTCGAAGCGGCCTGAGACTAAGCGAAAGCCGTTTACGCAGTCATTTGCTTCCAACTAAGTGAATTCTACAAGGACAACGCCAAATTCAGTTCGAAGCGGGCGGCCGGGACCGCCGCCAACACGGCGGCCAACGCGCGGCGGCGTTCGCCGCATGTATTGCAACACAGCAAACATCCTGCGTCGTGTCGCCGCGTCGTTACTTGACGCGTGAAGTTCGTCGAGAAAGTTCGCTCCATGTATCCCGGGCTTTAGTGTCATAATGCAGTACTTCTCTTTTCTGCTCGTAGGCGGCGGCACCGCCCCGAGCAAGAGCGCGGGTACACGGAGGAGTGTTAGATATATAAGGCGCGTCTGTGTAGCTCTCTGCAAATGCGTTTGTGGCGCAATGGGTTAAACGCTCGGCGATCTATTGTCGCGGACCGAGAGGTCGTGGGTTCGAATCCTAAATTTTGCATGTTTGTGGAACTTTTTCTTCTGGTTTCTTTCTTTGTATTATGTTCTATGACGTATTTCCGTGACGGAAATACGTCAGTGAAGTCTTGGTGGACCCCGGAATAAAACACTTTCGTGTTAAAATTCGTGTAAACCCCACGCACCTGCGGCGCCTTAGATGACGCTGCTGCTTCCGCTCCTGCGCCTGCGACCTCTTTCCCTTCTCTTATCTTTCAGTCCCCTACCCCCTGTGCAGCGCGGTTCAGGTGTCCTCTATTGAGAGAGAGTTATCGCGCTGCACTTTAGCCCATTATTTCACCCTTTCCAACTATAATCTCTTCAAGTCACGTTTGCTCTCTATATATGGCGATTGTAAAGGAGGAAAGAGACGCTTAATTCTGCAGCCCTTCGGGGAGCACGGCGCAGAACGCGCGTTTGCTCTCCGATGTGCGTTCGCTCCCCGTGGAAGCGCGCGTCCGTTGCGCCCTTTCACTCGCACATACAACGTCCGGAGCGTGGCGACGATTTCATCGCCGTTGACGTCATGCGGAACCTCACGGCGACGGCGACAACGACGGAGAGGCTGATGGCAGAAATCCGCTTTGGAGTGTCCGTATAATTGCTATCGCAATAAAAATAACTAAGTTGATTCTAGCTCACACCTGCCCAACGACTACGTTTTTTTTTCTTCTATGGATTGTTATCGAAAATTTGTGTGCGTATAAGTTTCTTTGTGGTGCTGATATGATTTTGATGTATCTTCCAAAAATAATCGAGCGACATTTGGCTTTTCTGTCTGTCTTGGCAGTGCGTTCTTGCTATCTGCTGCAAACGCAGTGGGGATTTGTATCGGCACATATGAAGATAAGTGAGATAGGGAAGTTAAAACGGGAATTCACAAATTGATCACGTGCAGAAGAAAATAAGGAAAGCTAGCTCACGCCTGTTATTGTAGATAAAGTAAAGGAGAACAGAATGTCCAAACCTCACGGTAAAAAAACACAAGGTTGTCTTCATGTAGATGACATATTGGCACGCCTGATTACAGCTTCGACTCTCCACGGATAATTATTTATTGTATAAAAATAACTGGGAAATAAAGAACATTTTCTTTTCTCATTGCCCTTGCGTTATTAGATGCATTCAAGGAGCTGCTCGCTGCTGTAAGAGACATGCCTACTTTAATACGTCAATTGTGCATAAAAAGGCCACATATATTAGAAGAAAACAGCAATATTCGGCGAGATGGTGTCAAATGTTCACATATGTCACTGGTAAGATGCAAATGAGAACTGCGCGGTGGACTGCAAATGTAATGAGAATGCACGTAGTAACCGGAGCTTAGGTATGGTCTCACGGCCAATAGCTACCTGTAGATTCAACGAAGCCCACAAAAGCTTTGAGGAAGTTCGCATATACGTCTTTCCAACTCGCGGTAGTTAGTCAACCTGAAGAAACAGAGAAGAATCAAAAGAATGTTTGAAAAACAGACTGCTCTAGCTTAATCTTGCCGTCGGAGTGCTGCAAGGAAGGCCTGTCGGGACAAGGAACCTCGCAAATGTTCTGCGGGTCTGTATTTTGACCAAATTTCATGAAAGTTCATAATTTTACAGTGAAGGTGTATATGACTAGCCGGTTTGTTCGTCCGTCGCCTGTACGCACAAGCTATCGTCACCAGCAATGGCTCGAGCGTCCTCGTCTTCTTCCGCAGCTGACTCGTTGGCGGCCCTCAGTGCAACCGCGTGAACCCACTTGTGCCATTGCTCCCGCGTTCGTCGTCGTCGTCTCCTTCCACAGCAGACTCCACTGACACTCATCATTCCCGCGTAGAATTTCACTTCTGTCGTCGTAATGGGGAGACCGCGTTTATGGGGGTATATGAGCCCTTGCCTAAGGGGGTATGAGCCATTCGGTGTCTTATGTAACGGACAGATTTAATTTTGAAGCAATTTAATTTCCAAGAATCGCAAGCGGCTATACGACAACGGCGGACTGCGGGCATACCGTATGTGGCGTCGTTTTCTCCGTCGTAGCCGAAAGTGTGTGTAACCTCATTAAGAAGGACAAAGACGTAACCAATAATTGATAAATTATTTAATGTACCGTTGGGATTAACCCGGCGATTAACACAGGGGCCGCACGTTTCAGCTTTGCTGGTTAACCATCTGCACGGAGCAGTGCACTGCACGGGCCGATTCATTTAGCTGGGCCCCGGCCCGGGCCCGTTTTTGCGTTGGGCTGCCTGCCCGTGGCCGACCAAAAGATTTTTTACGAGACCTGGGCCCGGCCCGGGCCCGGAAATAATCTACGTTACCGGCCCGGCCCGACCCGGCCCGCCACCCCTTTATCTTAGGCCCGAGCCCGACCCGAGACCGAAAAAGACCACCGAGTGGCATTAGAAAAACTAAAATAAAGAAGAGAATGAGCGGCCCGAGACTGAAAAAGACCACTGAGTGGCATTAGAAAAACAAAAATAAAGAAGAGAATGACAGGAATTAATACTTAAGGCATAAATACATGTCGCATGCAATTATGAACACAATTTGGGCGGTCTGAACGCAAATACCAGCGTGCAAAGTAGTACGAGTGATCCTGCCGAGCAGTATCGCCTGCAGATTCCAACGGCGCGACCTTGATGCGGCCCTATCACTGCGCGATGCGGCTCTATCACAGCGCCGCCACAGTATTTTTCCACGTCGGACGCCTCACTGCAAAGCATGCGCCGCCCCAGCCGCTCGTCTCACTCATGCGTATTCTTGTACACTCCAGCCGAAGCGCAGATACGACCGGTCGTGAGCGCAGCACATGGATGGAGTAAATGGAGAAAGAAAGTTTCTCGTACCTCCATGGTGAAGCGTAATGCGCTGCGGCTAGGCGGCTGGTTGAGAACATGCGTGCAATCATGGATGGACGCAGTACCATATTTCAGCCGCGAGACGAACTATATAATCTTACCAGTCGTCGTTTTGCCAATTCACCTTTGAAGTATCAGCAAGTCGCGAATGCGCTTACAACGCGCTGAAAGCATTAATTACATTGATTTAGGTAAGGAATACAATGGCAATATGAATACAATGGGTTGAGGCGACTTGGGTCTTTCTGGACTTTTACATTGTGTTCAAACATCGCAAAATACGACGGAAGAAGAAAAGGGAAGTACACAGGAGTAGCACTGCTACCTTCCAGCTGCGCCGGGGCAACAGGTTTTAACACGAAAGTGTTTTATGCCGGGGTCCACCAAGACTTCACTGACGTATTTCCGTCACGGAAATACGTCATACGGAAATACGGAATGACGTTCTTACAATGTACACGAACATAATACAAAGAAAGAAACCAGAAGAAAAAGTTCCACACATGCAAAATTTGGAAATCGAACCCACGACCTCTCGGTCCGCGACGATAGATCGCCGAGCGTTTAACCCATTGCGCCACAAACGCATTTGCAGAGAGCTACACAGACGCGCCTTATATATCTAACACTCCTCCGTGTACCCGCGCTCTTGCTCGGGGCGGTGCCGCCGCCTACGAGCAGAAAAGAGAAGTACTGCATTATGACACTAACGCGCACCGACAGTGAACGCTTCGGTGGTCTCAGCACTATGACGCCTCGATGCCAGCATTCGAAGGGACGCTGGCATCAAGAAGCACTACCAACGCCACCTAGGTGGCGTTCACCGTACTCAGCACAGCGGAGCGTGGCCTCCGCAATTAGCTCTGAAAATGTTTCTGAAGTTGATCGCGGAGGCTGCAATTACGACGCGCTGTACGCGCTGATTTGACTCGGTGACGATTCAGTTACGTGCTTTGTCTTGCGCGTTGTATTAGTGTGTCAGTTACGTGCTTCGTCTTTCGCGTTGTGCTAGCGTGTGCAGCGTAGTGCAGCTTCCATATGCACGACGGTTGCTCATGGTCATCGACGTTGGTAGTCGTGATGGAGGAGACGTGCCACCAGGCGTCAGCGTGGGTGCATCAACGCCTAAGGGCGCTTTAGCCACAAAACACCAATAGACATTATATATCAATGTGCAATAAACATTACACTACTTCTGTGAAGACACGTTTCACTTTCGTGTTCTATACCGATTCCTATATAAGAGGGATCAACCACATTTTTCAGAGTCCAGACACGCGAGGATAACTCGCTGCACGTTACATGCAGACCACCAGAAACTCCGAGCCCGGCCCGGGCTCACGTCAAAATACCCGAGCCCGGCCCGGGCCCGGGTCAGAAAGCACATGCCGTGCCCGAGCCAAGCCCGAGCCTGCGAAAAAAGTGCCCTACCCGGCCCGACCCGGCCCATGGGCCGGGCCCGGTCTTTCGGTTAAGCCCGAGCCCGTGCAGTGCTCTAGTACGCAGTGCTGGGGCGATGATTTTTTTCAAAGTAATGCAGTTGGAGGACTTACCTCAAATAAAGGACATTAAGGAATCCTATAGGTTTTTTTTCTATGGATACTTATATTACAGTTGCTCAATATGCTAATTGGAGATACAGATTAAACTTGCAGATTAACCAGACCAAGTACGTAGGCTTTTCGAGGTGACCTATGTTAACGGCGACTTACGGCTTCGGCTCTATCGACGGTGCAGACGATGTATTCTTTCTGTGCGTATATGAATATTTCCTTGTACTTGAAGCCACGTGCGCATCTATTTTCAAGAATGCTTTATTGCCATAGTAATTATATGGACACTCCAAAGCAGATTTCTGCTGTCGCCGTGCTGTTCCGTATGACGTCAATGGAGATGAAATCGTCGCCGCGCGCCGCCGAACGCTCTATGTGCGAGTGAAAGGGCGCGAGGGACGCGCGCTCTTTCAACAAACGTGCGTTCTGCGCCCTGCTCCCTTAAGGGCTGCAGAAGTAGGTGTCTCTTTCCTACAGTACAATCACCATATATGTAGAGCAAACGCGCCTTCTTCCAACGCGCGAAAGGCCGTGGGGGGGAGGCGACGTTTAGCTGCGGCACCAAGTGCGTATTTATATCAGAGGCTGCGGCAACAGTCACCAACGCCGCACGCATTTTGTGCGAACGCGAGCAGTTTGCGGGCAAAACGCAGACGGCATCGACAACAGTTCTGCGTGTTGCCGGTGCTGCTGCATGTCCAAGTTTATACAGCTGATAAAGCTACCATCATTACTCCGTATAACTCTCTACAAATTTGCTATCGCAATTGATGCTTCGACTTTCAGGTGAAACTGCGACAACTTTTTGTTGAAATAAATTTCCCTTAAACATTGAATATACATACTATGTATACGTGCCCGTCATTTCTGCGTGTGCGTAATCTTGTATGCACGATAATTCTTGTACATACACATCTCATAGCATCACTAAAAAATTATGCGAAGTCCTCTCTTTCCCATCATCATTTTAAATAACAATTGTTTACACTGTATATATGCAACATCATTTTATATGATGTGACATGTACTTTATGTGTAAATGTGCATTTCCGTGGGTCTATGCGGTTATCTGGTAGTGAGTGTGGACTAGGAAATTTTTTTGAAAACCTGCCGTGTAGACAATGCTCTGTACTTTGTATATGCTATCGTCGTAGTGGAACTGTGCCGTCATTGTGACTCAGTGTTCGCATCCTCTTTTGTTGGCACAAACTTTTTCTAAACTGCAAATGCCGTCTTCTGCGCTACACACAAGAGCTTGGAAGACGCTTAACCTTCGCCTTTAAGAGCGGAACGCGACAGCATTGAAAGATCCCTGACTGCTTCACACGCTGCTTCCGGGCCACTGCAGCTTATGTAACCGCAATGTTAATTTACCGGGAAACGCTGGCGGCGAACGCTAAGCACGAAGTTGAGCTTTCTGGTGGGAACGCGGCCTCTGGCCGGAGGTAATGCAGAGCCGCACCAGAAAAATGACATCAATTTCAGGCTTTACATTTCACAGGGAATGTAAACAGCGGGATAAAGCCGAGTCGTGCTTCCCGAGTCATGACGCTTGTAAAATTAGTCCAACATCGTCGAACAGGTCCACGAATACCACACGCTATTTTCCGGTGTTACGGGCCGGGGTTTGGTGAACATTCAACAGCGTCTGCTTGGAGTTCGTACCAGCTTGACCAACGGAGAGGGTCCGGCAGGCAAGAGGATGTGACGTAAAACCAAATAACACAAGTTACGAGTGAGTGGTGTGCTCCAAAGAAAACTTACGAGAAACGTTCAGCGTGTATGCACCTGCACACATCAAAAGTGTTCTCCACGTGGCTGCTTGTTGGCTTTCTTATACCCTCCACCATCCGGGCCCTCTCCCCCTCTCCTGCCCCCACTGCAGAACAGGGCAAACCAGACGAAGTAGTGAGCGTGGGTGACCATAGCCGGGTGAACGTCCCCATTGGGGGAGAGATGGTCGCAAGGTGGCACGGCAGGTTTCGTCTCTGACGTATATCTCTGACCCTCGCGATGGACACTTCTGTTCATGTTGACGAGTGATATCTTTAGGCGCGCCGTTTCCCATTCGTTTGCACGTGGTCCGGGGCATGGCCGCTCTACGTGATTCGTAACAGACCGCAGGTGGTCCGGGGCAGCAACACTACATTTGCTAGTAGGTACAGCGTTTGACCGCTGGCGCCACGCTGCGCCGCTCGCACGTACCGCGTTTCTAGGTGGTTCCGTTCACCGAGGGCGCTCGAACGCAATGATATGGTTTGCACGAATGCAACCATTCCAAGCGTGGCTGTATGGCTGAGTGGTTACGGCGCTCACTTCGGGATCTTGCGTACTCGGGTTCGAAATCGCTCTGGCCGTTTTTTGTTTGTTTTTTTATATATATTTTTAATATCACGCTTTTCTCTTTTTTTTCTCTCACTGTTTGCCAGCGCGGTCGCTTGAACCCCGGCGCCACGGCGGCAGCCGTGGTGCCGGGCGCCGACGCGAAGCAGCGGTCGTTGGGGTGTTGTGGAGCGCAGCGTAGCAACACCCCAAATAAAAAAATACTGCTCCAGTCAGGTAGACTGCTCCCTCCCTGATAGTGAGATTATATTTGGATCATCAAAACAGTGATGCGTTTATAATACCATTGATCCCAACAGCAGGCTAAGTCACCACCAGCCCAGCGTTTTCTCCGTCAACGCCTCCTCCGTTCCAACGGCGGCGGCTCGAAACATGGTACGTGCGAGCGGCGCAGCGTGGCGCCAGCGGTCAAACGCTGTACCTACTAGCAAATGGAAATACGCGTCCGGGCATGGCCGCTATAAGTGAATCGTAACACCGGTGTGCCAGAGGGTCGGCTGCACTCCGCTAAGCTTCTCGGCTCAAGACAGAAATCGAGACACAGAACACTTGATGAAGCGAACTCCAACGGAAGTAGGCGCCGAAGAAATAAACTACATATCGACAACGTGAACAGTTTATCGCGTAAATCCGACAAAGCTGTACGTACAACACCAATTAAAATAAGAGGGTAGGGAAAAACAAGGCGAGCAGTTACCGCTTGTGAGCAGCTTTCGTTCGTGCTTTCTTGTTCGTCAGAGAAATGAATACGTGCTAAATGACCCAACGGTACACCGAGATTCTGTCGAATATTAATTAACGAAAAAATAATCCTCGTCCGACGGTTACCCGACATCCTTATAATTCTTTGTATGCCTGCATTTTCTTTCTCATTGGGAATATGTGCAGCCTTCTCACAGTGCACCATCGTGTAAGAAAGGAACGTGTTCGTGGCTGTGCGTATTCAGTGTTCTTTCGATATATACACTGTTTCAATACGTACATGATGTAGTTTTTGAGAAACAAGGTTTAATAAAATTGCTTTCACGAAGCACAGAGTCTACATGCAATGCGATGCTCTGGGGAATAACAAAATACCGCCGATTTGAAGCGATTGCTTCGGTTTTGTGCAACCTGCCGATATGTCGCATGCTATGCTCCATTGCTCACAGAACGTCATCACCAGTTTGTGCTACTGCCTTGTGATATTTTCTAAAATCAACTATAATGTTGATAGTTTCCAAGCGCTGGACAGCTGTTCGAAATTGCCTGCATCATTGGTCATTGGTGAAATAAATGAAATGCCTCTGAAGTCCTTGTCATCAACGGGCCTTTCAGTGAGCTGGGTGCATGAAGGGCATTGCTTCTGCCGCTAGACATGTGTTTTAAAAAAGTTGTTGAAATTTCACCCGAAAGTGGAAGCATCAATTGCGATAGCAAATTAGTAGAGAGCTGTACGGAGTAAGGATATTAGTTTTATCAGCTGTATAAACTTGGACATGCAGCAGCACCGCCAACACGCAGAACTGTTGTCGACGCCGTCGGCGTTTTGCCCGCGTTCGCATGAAACGCGCCTGGCGTTGGTGACTGTTGCCGGTGGCTCTGGGGGTGGCTCGGAGGTTTTCGACGAGATCAGAACGGGACATTCGTCAAGTAGCGTCGGAAGGCTTTACCACCTTCTCGCCTCACAACGTTTTAGATGCGAAGCAGCTTACGATGGGGGCTTTGTCCGTCCTGCGTCCCGCGGTGTCCCACACCCCCACATTTCATGCGCGTACCCTCCCCCTCTCTCCTGTGCTACGCTCCCCCTTTCTCTCCTCTAGGAATCCTCTACTGCATGGAGCGGCGCCCGCGTCCCACACACCCAGAGCGCATGCGCGTCCCCTCCCCCTCTCTCTTCTCTCCTACGCTCCCCCCTTTCTCTCCTCTAGAAATCTGGAGCGGCGCACACGACAGGTGGTGCGACAGCTGCATACTCCACTGGGGGCGCCCCGGTAGTTCCGCGGTATGAAAATGATGGAGCGCGCACGCCTCATTCTCTCTCCTGTGCAGCGCCGCGATGAGCACTCGGGCCGCTGCCGCGAAACCATTTCCCGCTCAAGCTAACCATCTCCCCGCTGCTTCGCATCCACACATGCTTCCCTTTAGCGGGAGATGGAGTAGTTTTTTTATATAAAAAGGCATTATGTGCCGCAGCTAAACATCGCCTCCGGAAAGAGACGCTTAATTTTTTTTTTATTTCAAAAGCTTGCCCTTAGGCGTAATAGAAAGTACATCAAAAATACACGAATAGACTTGAATCATGCAAAAAATCTAGAAGTGAACGATGATACGGTCCATGAATCCAACGTTAAAGGTTGCGTGGGCGGCCAAGACGAAGGCCTGTTGCCCGGAGGTGGCGGAGACGGCTTAGGTGAAGTTCTGGGCACGTCCATAATAGGTGTGTCACTGCCACATTTTGAATCGTAGTGTCACAAAATGGGCACGATGTATCATAGGGACCATGGTATTGTTGTGCCCAGAGAGCGGTCACAGACGGGGTGAGTGCGACCCCGACACGCTGCCTCCGTAACGTAACCTCGTCTCGGCGGGTTAAACCACCAGGGAGGTCTGACCTACACGAAGGTATAAGAGCTCGTGTGGAACGTCGGAGGTTTTCTTTTCACCGGTGCAGTTGTCCGCAGGCGTCTTCAGAAAAATGCGTTATGGTACGTTGACGTCATCGGAACCTCACGGCGACGACGACGGTGACGACGACGGTGACGACGACGGCGACGCCGAGGGCGGAAATTTCCTTTGGAGTGTCCATATAATTGCTATCGCAATAAAAACAATCTCGCACAAATCTGGCTACACAATCAGTCTCATTTCTAAACTCAAACAGTAAGCGGGTGAGAAAAAAAGGTCCGTCGCATGCCCCCGCGCGAGGGACACGTGTAAATGCAGAGCATAGTGTGGTTCCGTGGTGTTGGTGTTGTTGGTGTGGTGGTGGTGGTGATGGTGTGGTGGTGGTGGTCTGGGTTGAGAGAGAAGAGAGAATCGTAAGTAGGTAACATAAAGTTGTTATTATTTTATTGGCATCACTGCGATTCTTATTATTATATTATATTATATTATTATTGCTTCTCAGTTGTTCTCTTCTTTTCTTTCTTCTTCTTTCTTCTCTTCAGAGGTTGCGTCGACGAGGGGGATGCCTCCGGTTACGTCCGTCCCTCTCTGCGGGGCCTCTGGGGAGCGTGGTCGTTGAGATGGTGAGTGGTGAGTGAGTGGCGAGTGTCGATTTAGCGCACGACGAGCACGACCGCCTTGTGGTCGCTAAAGTGGACGGTGAGAGGGTCCGTGAGTAGGGGCTGGACGCACAAGGATGAGGAGGAGGACGCAAAGACGAGGTCTATGCAGGACCCGTGGATGGTGGTCGGCTGCCTGCTGTTGACGGGGTTGGGGTCATACACGCAGTCGAGACTGTAACGGTCGCGCACGTGCCTGACGATCCAGTCGTCTTTGCGAACGTCGACGTTGAAGTCGCCGACGAGGACTATATGGGTCGTCGTTGTCTTTGCGTTTCTGGTTGTTCTGGTTGTCGTCGTTGCTGGCGTCGTTGGTCGTTCATGGCCAGTTCGAGGAACTCTGCAACGGCGTCTCGGTTGAGTTTCGGCTAGAGGTAGAAGGTGATTACGGTGATCTCGCCGTCGTCTTGGCCGTGGCCGTGACGGTAGGCGTCGTCGCACACGGCGGTGAAGCCGGCGTATTCGCTGCGCGTCTCAACTACGACGCTTCGCGCGCTGCACATGTGCTGCAAGCGTGATGCTGGAGAGGAGGAGTGGGGGAGAGGGCGCACCTGTGCTCGAGCTGTTGCGGACGGACGGCGCACGCTACACGTGAGTTAAAGAAATGCTCTGCATTTAAAAAACAATAATAAAAAGTTGTTGCAGTTTCACCTGAATGGCGAAGCATCAATTGCGACAGCAAATTTGTAGAGAGCTATACGGAGTAATGATAGTAGCTTTATCAGCTGTATAAACTTGGACATGCAGCAGCGCCGGCAACACGCAGAACTGTTGTCGACGCCGTCGGCGTTTTGCCGGCGTTCGCACGAAATGCGTGCGGCGTTGGTGACTGTTGCCGCAGCCTCTGATATAAATAGGCACTTCATGCCGCAGCTAAACGTCGCCTCCCTTCCCCCCCCCCCCCCCCCCGCACAGCCTTTCGCGCGTCGGAAGAAGGCGCGTTTGCTCTACATATATAGTGATTGTAAAGGAGGCAAGAGACGCCTACTTCTGCAGCCCGGGATCACGGCGCAGAACGCGCGTTTGTTCTCCGCCGTGGGTTCACTCCCCGTGAAAGCGCACGTCTTTCGCGCCCTTTCACTCGCACATACAGCGTTCGGCGGCGCGCGGCGACGATTTCATCTCCATTGACCGCATACGGAACCTCACGGCGACGACGACGGCGACGCCGACGGCAGAAATCTGCTTTGGAGTGTCCATATAATTGCTATCGCAATAAAAACACATGTTTCTATTATTAACTATATAGCGTGCACGTCGAAGCTAAATGCGATGTAGTTACAGCTACATACGCGAATCTAAATGCTTCATTTACGATACTTTATTCAGTTATACCAGTATTTTACATGGAGAATACTAGGGAAATATTCCGGTTGCAATAACAGGCAACCTCAGCGCAAATTCCTTTACGTTCAGCGGCACTGGTTCAGACAGGCTTGCGCGAAGTGATATACCGTGTTCCCACCTAGGAGCCACCTGTCCTGATTCCTGAGCGGCATGCACGAGACAAACACACCGCTTGTCCTCATTTATCTTTTACGACGTGGTCCTTGTCCAGTATTTATTATTGCGATAGCAATTATATGGACACTCCGAAGCAGATTTATGCCGTCGGCGTCGCTGTCGTCGTCGCCATCGTCGTCGCCGTCGCCGTTTCCGTCGCCGTCACCGTCGCCGTGAGGTTTCGTATGTCGTCAATGGAGATGAAATCGTCGCCGCGCGCCGCCGAACGCTGTATGTGTGAGTGAAAGGGTAGGAGGGACGCGCGCGTTCACGGGGAGTGAACCCACGGCGGAGCACAAACGCGCGTTCTGCGCCGTGCTCCCTTAAGGGCGCGTTCACACTGAGACATTCGGCGTCTGGAGCGGCGCGGAACCCAGTTCGGCGGCGGCGAGATCCGCCGGAATATCCCTTTCCGCGCCGATCGGTCTCGGACCGATTTTTGCGGCAGCTGCCTTCGGATTCTCTCACCGCGGACCAATCGGAGCGCGAGTGAGAATTTCGAAGATGGCGGCCGAGTCGGACGCGCGCGCGTTGTCGCAGTCGTGTCTGTCGCAACGTCGTAAATGCTGATCGAATTGGTCCGAAACTTAATATTTGTTATCACGAATAACAATACATCTGAACTTACTCTCTGTAGTACTCCACGTCGCAATCTCGCAGAAGGGGTAGTAGTTTGGTGGCGTGACCAAGTGAGTGAGTGAGTGAAATAACTTTTATTACAGGTCCGGCGAGGACGCGAACTCGTCGCGCACCCAGCTAGTCCCACGTCGGGACCGGCAGGTCTAGCCCACCAGCCCGGTCGCGGGCACACCGGACAGCCAGGATTTGCTTGTCTAGAGCGGGGCTACGCAGAAGCGAGTCCCACTCATCCTTGCTGAACTTGGGGTATCTCGACCCGCACTCCCAGAGCATGTGTGCTAGAGTGGAGATCTGCCCACAGGATGGGCAGGCGTCGTCGCGATATACGTCAGGGTAAACTTCGTGCAGAACGGCCAGACACGGATATGTGCCGGTCTGTAAAAGTCTAAGCGAAACAGCTTGCGCCCTATTCAATTTGGGGTGAGGGGGTGGAAAGACCCTTCTGGACATGTAGAAAAATTTTGTCACCTCGTTGTGAGTAGCGGGAGCACCCCTGTGGCCGTAGGGGGGAGGGGTGTCGGCTCTCCCTACAGAGGAAGCGCGGTCGGTGAGGTCGCGCGCAGCCTCGTGAGCAGACTCATTGAGGTTCGGGGGAGCACCCTCGACCGACCCTACGTGATCGGGAAACCAGTGAATCGAATGATGCGTGAGAGCATCCGGATGGGAGACGCTAAGAAGACGAGCAGCCTGCTCGGCGATGCGACCCTTCTGAAAAGCCCTAACTGCCGTTTTGGAATCGCTGTAGATCTCAGACCCACGACCGTCTAGCAGGGCGAGGGCGATGGCGGCTTGCTCGGCGACTTCGGGGTCTGAAGTGCGAATTGAAGCGCTATTGGAAAGCTTGCCGCTGGAGTCGACCACGACGACGGCAAAGGTCTTTCCATCGCTGTACTCCGCGGCGTCGACGAAGCGTGCTCTGATGCCTTGTTGATAGATCTGTTTCAGAATTGCTACTGCTCTCGCCTTGCGTCTGCCCTCGTTGTGGACGGGATGGACGTTTCGAGGCACGGGGGCCACTTCGAACTTGTCTCGAATACACCTAGGGATCGGGGTACTGACCCTCGAAGATACCACAGGAGGGTAACCCAGCTCTTCGAGGATGCGTTTACCTGCCGCTGTGGTGGTCAGGCGAGCGAGTTGCGCGCGTTCTTGGGCTTCGGCAATCTCCTCGGCGGTGTTGTGTACCCCCAGCTTGAGGAGATCTTCGGTATGGGTCCTAATGGGTAGCCCGAGAGCCCTTTTGACTACTTTGCGGATGAGAGCATTGAGCTTGTCTCGCTCCGCTCTGAGCCAGTTGTGCATAGAAATCGTGTACGTGAAGTGGCATAATACGAAGGCGTTGATAAGGGTGAGGAGATTGGCTTCCTTCATGCCTCTGTGTCTGTTTGCGATTCTGCGAACGAGGCGGAAGGCGTTGTCCGCCTCGTTCGCAGAATCGAACGGCGGGAACGGAACGGCTCTCCGCGATGATCTTGCGGAGAGCCGTTCCGATCTTGCGGAGAGCCGTTCCGTTCCCGCCGTTGAATTCGACAAACATGCCCAGGACCCGAATGACGTCGACCCTGGGTATCACCCCTCCATCACAAGTGTGAAGACAGATGTTGCTTTCGGAGACTGGCTTCCAATCGTTCGGTCTTCTTCCATTCTCTTTTCTGTAAAGCAGAAGCTCCGACTTGGCGGGGGAGCACCGAAGTCCGGTGGGGCGGAGATACTCCTCGATCACGTCGATCGCCTCCTGCATGGCTTCTTCGACTCTGCCCTCGCATCCCCCGGCGCACCAGATGGTAATGTCGTCGGCGTAGATGGTGTGCTTGACGTCCTCAACGCATGCCAACCTCTCGGAAAGACCAATCATACAGATGTTAAATAGTGTGGGGGAGATTACGGCGCCCTGAGGAGTGCCCCGTGCTCCGAGGGGCACATCTTCGGAGCGGAAGTCTCAAATGCGAAGATTGGCCTTCCTGTCCGTTAAAAAAGAGCTTACGTAGCTGTGGAATCTGGAACCGAGACCTAGGTCTGAAATGGTCTTGACGATAAAGGCGTGGAGCACGTTGTCGAAAGCCTTCTCGAGGTCCAGACCGAGCAGAGCCTTGACGTCTCTGGAACGGCCGTCCACGATCTGATGCTTGATTAGTTTCATTGCATCCTGCGTCGAGAGTCCGGCGCGGAACCCGATCATGTTGTACGTGTAAACGTCGTTGTCTTCGAGGTACCCGTTGAGTCTGTTGAGGACGACGCGCTCCATGACCTTGCCGACGCAGGAGGTTAGAGAAATCGGCCTCAGGTTCTCGATGTTCGGGGCCTTGCCGGGCTTGGGAATCAGCACCGTGCAGGCCGACTTCCATTCTGCAGGAACCGCGCCGCTCTTCCAGGACTCGTTGATCTTCTCGGTGAGAAAGACAATCGACGGGTCGTCGAGGTTTCTCAACATTCTGTTGGTGACTCCGTCCGGACCCGGCGCAGACTTGCGGTTGAGCGCGAAGATGGCCTGTCTGACCTCGGCAACGGAGAAGTCTTCGTCCAGCTCGGGGCGAGGAGGGCCTCGGTAGTCAGGGAGTTGGGTCGCCGGATCCCCGTCGCGCCGGATGGGCAGGTACTTCTGAATGAGCTTGGAGACGAGTACATCAACCGTGTGAGACCTGGTGGCTTCGTGAAGGGCCCGGGCCAACGTATGCTTCTGATTTGACTTGGAGCCGCTTTCGTCGAGAAGGTGCTTCAGCATACCCCAGGACTTGCCATTGCGTATCTGTCCGTCAATGGATTCGCAGAGCTCGTCCCACTGCTGCTGGCATAGCGCTTTGCAGTGGTCATCGATGACCTTGTTGAGCTCCGAGATTTTCTTTCGGAGTCTGCGATTGAGTCTTTGGCCCTTCCATCGACGGAGCAGGGCGTTTTTGGCCTCGATGAGATGGGCGAGTCTGCTGTCCATTCGCTCGACGTCGAGATCAGTTTCCACTTTCTTGGTGGCCGCGGAAGCGTCGTTGCGGATGCATTCGCACCATTCTTCGAGGCTGGTGGTTTCCCTGGCTCTCCCGGGTTCTTCCCGAATGTTGCGAAAATGGTCCCAATCGACGAATGTGAATTCCCTGACCCCACTCCGAGCCACCTTGAAGTGGGTCTCGAGAATGTAGTGGTCACTGCCAAACTCCATGGCGGTGTTCTCCCAGCCCACGTCCTCGACGTTCTTGACGAAGGCGAGGTCGGGTGTCGTGTCCCGGGTGACGGAGTTGCCGATACGCGTGGGAAAAGCTTTGTCCGTGACCAGAGTGAGGTCCATCTCGTTGGCGTCTTGCCACAGGTTGCGCCCCTTGGTAGTGTCGTAGATGTAACCCCAGAGGCCGTACGGGGCGTTGAAGTCGCCGACGACGACCAAGGGTCGTGGGCCGGCCAGGTCGGTCGCTTTCTTGAGGATGGTCTTGAACTGTTGGCGCGAGTCCCTGGGGTTGCTATAGATATTGAGAACGAAGACACTGTTTCTGCGCTGATTCCGCTGCGGCGCGTCGAGCAGGATCTCAACCATGACATATTCGATTCTATCGCTCCCCAGCTTGAGGTCGTGGGTGAGATGAGTAAGCCTTTTATCGATCAAGGTACAAATGCCTCGCCCCCCAGGCCGGCCCGACACGGCCCTGTAGCCCTGGAGCGAGGCAGCGGAGACTAATGTTTCCTGAAGAGCAATGACCTGAGGTTTGATCACCAAAGACCTGAAAAACTGCTGCAGCGGGGCTTTCTTGTTAGAATACCCCCAGCAGTTCCTTTGCCAAATGCGAAAACTCTCTTTTGATCTATCCATTATTGGGCTGACCGGACGGACAACCACCTAACGGGGCAGTTAGGGCTGCGCAAAGAATGGGACCTTCTGTCGGAGCGCTGGTGGGATACTTAAGTCTAGCTTCCCTCAGCAGCGGTTGAACGACGGTGGCGGATGAATCCATTCGCGCTTCAATGGCGTCGATGCGATCTGCGAGAGCTCCGAGGCCCCTTTTGGGGTCCCCGAGCGCAACCTGAATTTGGCGAACGCTGTCGGTGAGGAAAGTAACGCTAGGGGCGACCTGTTTGAGGCTGTCTGCCAGCGCAGTGAGAGTTTGCTTAATCTCGCTGATTTCTGCGGACAACACTCCCGATTCGCATGTTTGATTTACGACTGCCCTGCGTTTTGAGGACGTTGCAGTACCGTCTACCGGAGCTGGGATTGGAGTCTCGGAGGCCCTGACTGCGGCGTCGTTACCCGACGCATTCGAAACAAGTTTCTTGATCTCCGCCATTTCTTTAACGAGCCTATTGATCGTGTTCTTGAGGTCGTCATTCTCTGTGCGTAAGCGAATGACTTCCGAGTCCCTAGCTTGCTCTGGGGGCGGGTCGTTACGAGGCGTGACCAAGCTTTTCGCGCTTTTGCAAAACAGTATGAACACACCATTGCCGCTGGCGTCGTCTCTTCTGCGAATGCTTCTGCGCGTCATGCATCGCCAGAAAGGTGCTTGCCAACAAGCCTAGCAGTACTACCTCTTCTTGATCAGGGTTCATTGTCGTTGCTTGTTCGTTGTTCATTGTCGTTGCGCAAAAATAAAACCACGCGAACTCTACACGAGCGGAGATAATTGCGCAGTTTCGAGGCTGCGGGCGCATCCGGTATATCCGGCGCTTGTTTGGAGGTTAGCGCTTTACACCGCAGATGGCGCTGTATCGCGTTCCGGCGGCGCGGTGGGCTAGCAGTGTGACCGGCGCGAAATTCGGCGGCAGGATAATTCCGTTCGCTGTAGACGCCAGATTCCCCAGTGTGAACGTGCCCTAAGGGCTGCAGAGGTAGGCGTCTCTTTCCTCATTTACAATCACCATATATGTAGAGCAAACGCGCCTTCTTCCGACGCGTGAAAAGCCGTGGGGGGGGGGGGGAGGGGGGGGAAGGGAAGGGAGGCGTCGTTTAGCTGCGGCACCAAGTGCCTATTAGGGGCGAAGCTCCTTAAGGTGTGGGTCTGTCCCTCCTCTGTAGTATGTAGTAGTAGTAGTAGTAGTCGTCGTCGTAGTAGGTAGCCACGTCTACTTTTATGAGAAAAAAAAATTCCGAAAGTTGTGTGCGTAGCGCGGAATCGAACCAGGGACCCCTCGCTGCCGAACGCGCGGCGCTAACCACTACGCCACGAAGCGCCCAAGGACACACGCACCACGATGACAATAAATACCCAACATTAACGAAAGACTGCGCGTTTCTAACGCGTTTGTGCTAGCGCGTTACGGCCCGTATAAGAAGCTGGTGTAAGACGCTGTGGCGTCTCCGCCTTACCCCCGTATTCATAAACGCTCCTCGACTTGAACTTGACTTGCCACCGCCTTGGGCAGCGCGTTCGAAACGCGTTGAAGGTGGTGGCAAGTCAAGTTCAAGTCGAGGAGCGTTTATGAATACGGGGGTTATACTCTCTCAGCAGTCATGTGATGGCGTCGGCAAACGCGGTGCACGTTCCGGCATGTGTAAACGGCTGCGTAAGACGCTGTGGCCTCTCCCCCTTACTAGAGAGTACTGCACGTTTCTAGCGCGTTTGTGCTAGCGTCCCCTTAAGTGGGAGATAGTGCAATTATAATGAAGGGCGCTGTTATAAAATAGGAATGACGTCACATATGGCGCATGTCATTGGTGGAAGTCAATCGTTCGATTTAGTGCGGCGAGACTGGGCGAATTACATGGAAGATTCACGGTTTACCGATGATTCCCTCCGGAGCTTCGCCCACTCATCATCATTCACCCCGTGGATATGCGGTGTTTTTTTATATCAGAGGCTCCGGCAACAGTCACTAATGCCGCACGCATTTTGTGCGAACGTGGGCAAAACGCCGACGCCGTCGACAAGTTCTGCGTGTGGCCGGCGCTGCTGCATGTCCAAGTTTATACAGCTGATAACGCTACTATCATTACTCCGTATAGCTCTCTACAAGTTTGCTATCGCAATTGATGCTTCGCCTTTCAGGTGAAACTGCGACAACTTTTTTTCTAAGCCTTTGTGCAGGGAGTTCAGTCTCTGTCGTGTTTCTTCAGCTGAGGAGGTAAATACAGTCCAATGGTTCCTGGCTTTCTCTTTTCATTCTTGTTATTTTCTCGTTGTAGTCGCTAATCCTAGTCTGTTTGCTTTCAGGTATACGTATTTCGCGCGTGTTCTTTCCTCAGGAGAATTGCTCATTTTTTCTTCTCTCTAACTCTGAAAAGAGCACAGAATGCGCAAGACTACTACGGAATCCTGCCATGCCGCATAGTTTGTAACGCTGCTGCGTTATGTCTGTACATATTTTTTCTTCCTTTTATTTATTTATTTATTTATTTATTTATTTATTTATTTATTTATGTATGTATGTATGTATGTATGTATGTATGTATGTATGTATGTATGTATGTATGTATGTATGTATCTAGATGAAAACAGCTACTCCCGACGTTGGAATTTTATGCCTCTTCCGCGTGAACTCGCTAAGAATTTCGGTAGAAGAATGCGTACACTATACCATGAGAGCTAGCCAAGGCTGACATCACTGATACATAGAGACAGATTTTGATGCGTAGACATGGAGGCCATTCACCACTTGTGGCTCTGCCCAGAAACCAGTGTTTCTCGAGAGCGGATACTAAGAGCTGCCAATCAGACGGGCAGTTATCAACGTTGGCTCAAGGACGATACGTTCGCTAAGCCACTACTGTAATTCCCGCATGATGATGAGGGCCTCCTACGCTTTTCTTAAAATACACGTCCATGCTGCAGCACAAAACCGCAATAACAAATTATGGTTGATCCTTCTTTCATAACTTGCATACCTGCCAAGTCTCCCGGATTTGGACCGTTTCTTCTGGTTGTACGGTTGACAGGAATATATCCCGGAAATTGCAGCTGTGTACCGTTTCTATCCACAACCAGCCCTTTGTGAGGCCACGTTGGCAAAAAGAATCCAACCAAATCAATCCAGTTGGAAGTTCATCAAGCAAAAAATTGTTAAGAGGGTAGCAGGAAAACCCTATACATGCGCTATTTCGTTAACTGCAGAGCCACTCCTTACAGTGACGGGGTTGTTGGGTGCCCTAGTGGCCCTAGCCTCATTAGGCTAGCGAGCGAATGCCGCGTTCCACCACTAGCAACTCTAGACTCTCCATCGTTGTCCTAGGCGTCCGCCGCTCTGGCATTGCGTAGGTAGCGTAGGCCCACAGTCAGTCATGGCGTTAAAAGCAAGGAGCGCTAGCGGAAAAAGAGTCTTAAAATATTTTAATGTATTGCTCAGCCGAAGTACGTTGGGTATTTTGTTGATACCACAGCGCAATGCAGAGTTTCTTACAATCAAACATTATTTGAAGAATTTTTGAACACCTGCCGTGGTTGCTTAGTGGCTTTGGCATTGCGCTGCTAAGCACGAGTTCGCGGGATCAAATCTCGGCCGCAGCGGCTGCATGTAGTTGGGGGCGAAATGCAAAAACGCCCATGTGCCGTTCATTGGGTTAAAGAACCCCAGGTGGTCGAAATTAATCCGGAGTTCCCCCTGACGGCATGCCTCATTATCGGATGGTGCTGGCTGAACGTAAGACCCGAGAATTTAATGAAACTTGAAAGAATTCTGAAATGACAGAATTAGCAACAACGAAATGCTTGCAAAAGTGAGACCTTGATGTTCATGTGGTCATTTGTATATCTCTAAATAAAACGGTAAGGAAGTTCTCCTGTCACTACTTGAAAATATAGAAATATAAACGTCTAGGGGGGGGGGGAGGGCGTTGTGTAACGCCCTCCCCCCCTACGGCAGCCAGTCGAGCCCCGTCGAGGTATTACCAACGAGGTTTATTTAAATCCTCCTTGGCTGCGGTGCGCACAGCTGCAGGGATGCCAGTGACAGAGTTCGCACCATGCGCGGCGAACGCGCGAAGGCGTTCTGCTTCACGCTGGCGTGCCTCTCGCGGGAGTAAAGCGAAATTCGCCCGACGACGTCGTTGCCTTTCTCCGTCTTTTAAGCCAGCAGTTGTCTTAGGTGGTGCCATCGCAAGCGAAACAGTAGGCGATGCACTGCTGATGCACGTTGAAGCCGCAATCCGTAGCGACGAGGCGCCACAGGCAAATCCGACGCTAACTGCCTACGCGACGCCACAGCAGTACATTAACTTGTCTGATCTTCGTGCTTGTGGGTTTAGACATTCTTGTGACTTTGTTTATTGCGCTTCGCATGCCTTCCTTTTCGTAAATTTCCGAGCAATGTATACTTTTCGAAGTGCAGAAGACGCTGCGAACACGCACAATCGCTACTAATTACAACGGTTCAGCTTGGCGAGGTGGCCAAATCGAAACGCGCGAAGCGTCTCAATGCACTGGCTTGCCCGTGATAAATTCATAAGGGCGTTTTATGTCGCGTGTCGAGGCGTTCATTCTTCTTTTTTCTGGGGTTTTACGTGCCAAAACCAGTTCTGATTATGAGGCGTTCATCCGTGGCGTAATGGTTTCAAGAAACATCCGGCTTCTCTTCCAGAGTTCCTGTCGTCTAATCCTGCCGTCGGACGATATTAATAATGTTATTTAATTGTATGATTATTTATTGTGTAATTATTGTATGAAGCTATGCACGAGGCTATACTTGGTTGTTTATTCTATGGCTACACCGCGTTGGACCCTCCGCAGTTCTGTGACTAGTGAAGCGCTCCCTGTCGGCGCTCGTTAATGGCGACTATTACATCCGTTGCCGGAAATCGGTCGTGAAACCCGGATAAAACACTTTCGTGTTAAAAAATAAGTCACATGCACGCAACACGTCTTTCTTGAATGAGAAATCAATGGAATCTACTCTGTGGAAAATGACAAATCGTTATAGAAGATGTAGTATTTTGTAATAAAGAGACGGAGGTTGAATTTAATTAAAATTAAGTAATAGAATGATTGCAGTGCTGAGGCGCGAAGGGCTTAAGCTTCCATGGCAGCTTTACGGTTTATGTAGATTGCCCCTTTACCCCGACGATGTCGCGCCCCTGTTAAATCAAGTAACCTCCGTACACTAGCACGTTTTGTATTCGGCACCCTTCTCTTGCAGTCTTCGGCTCGGAATTCGCTCGCGATCGAGCCCATGAATTTATGCTTAGCCAGTTAGCAGTTAGTTTTTCGTTGTGCTTAATGTAACAGAATGACCACAACCAGTGACATAGGCAGGAAGTTTTTTTTTTTTTCGTGAGTAGGGGCGAGGAGGGCAGAGGGGCACGCACTTGACCGGGGACGGGGAAGGAGAGGGGGAGGGGGCTGGGCAGGCAAAAATTGAGGATGGGGGGGGGGGGGGGGACACGTGCCCGGTGCGCCACTGTCCACAGCAGATAGGCTTTAAAAATGGCGGGAAAATAGCCCCAGAATTACATGTTATTTCTTGATTCTAAAGGCCATCAGGCCATTAAACATTTCTTACATGAAAATACAGTGAAGCAGGTGCTCAGAGAAATGTATCAATAAAGTTCAATGTTTACCGAAGAATGCTGTTCGTTGAATCTGCTTTATTTTGTGACAAGCATCACCAACCAAACTACTAACTCCTGCAAATTTACGATAAGTGGGTCAAAGCAGTTGAGCCTGTCCTCTAAAATTTATACATCACCTGTGTATTACAAGAGATACAAGATATAAATGAAGCTCGCCTAATTTAATTTTCCACCGGATGACCGCAAGTCACGTCGCATTTTAATAATAGGCGCTTTTTTCATGCATTCATTTTTCTAAAAAATATAATTTTTTCATCTTAACATATTACAAAAAAGCTAAGTTCTCTCTACACGTACTCCTCATTTACACCAACATCAAACAGGGCCTTAATTTTGCCTTCGTTTTTTGTTTCTTTCTTTCTGCGTTACTGTGTGTGAGAAATATTGTAGTTTTTATTTATTGTGAGAAAAGTAAATGTGGCACCGTAGTATCGTTTCCCGGCATTGCGGATGCTATCGTGTTTTAGTTTATTTTAGTTAACGTTTTGCGTTCTTACTTAGAATATATGTTGTATTTGATGCTATACAAAAATCTTCTAACATTTTCGTGTACAATTATAATTAGTTTATTAATAAGTATACTGTCTAATGTCTACCCCTAAATAGCTTTTCAAAGCATTGCAAACAATGAGTTGATAGGATGTAGAAAATAGTTGCCCATTAGCGAGTCAAAATTACAAACTATAATTTACGAGTATAAATCCAGCGGTACGCATAAGTTATATATTTATTCATTTTTATTTATTGGAAATTTCCTAATGACATGAATTTATTCGGAACATTCACATATGGTCTGTGATGCCGAGGATAACTGAACCATTACACTGCCATAATTCCATAAAATCTAAGCTTGAAGCCTTCATGGGAGGCAGGCACGAAGAAATTATGTTTTCGTAAGTAGGGGGATTCGGGAAAGAACGTTCGTCTCACTTATGCACCGCGATAGAAGGCAAGAAAGAAGGAAAAATGCTAGGAGGGATCATGACCTCAGACATAGCCTCGCAAAGGCATTCTATTCCGAATTTAGCCCCTATGTATCCTCAGAGGTGACCTGCGCGTTGGCTCTTAGGAAGGAGGACATCGATGGTTGCAGAAACACTCAATACCTTGTTTGGTTCGTGGTCTCTTTTCGTGAAGCCCTCAACGCGGTATACCTTAGCCACCCACTTTACTCTCTGATATCCTCCGTACTATCCGTCAACTCGGCGTGCTAGAAATCACAGCTTGCTTACCGGCGTGTTGAGAACCTGTTTGTTTTACATGAACCTTTCTCAAATATTTTTTTTCATGACTGGGGTTCAAGACTGTCAACTGAAGCTATTTCCTAGTCTTTTCTTCTTTCTTCCATGATGGAAGACGCCCCGCTATAGCTGTGTTATCCTTCTCAACTCCGATGCTTGTGACGCCCGCAAGTCCTTCTGATGCAGCACCTTATTGAGCTGGAATGTGCGCGTGGCACACTTGATAGACTCGGCGGCTTTGATGCAAGCTTACATCGAGGCCACGCCGCGCTAAGTGCAGCGGCGAGGCGGCAAGACTTCGCTCTATACAACAGCTCTCGGCCACGTGCTTACCCGCCAAAAATGCGCTTCACTTCGCTTCGCTTTTGCCATATGGGCTTCGGCATGTTTACATTTATTGCGAGGTTGCGGTCTTGTAAGCCGGCAGCTTTTCTTTATTTGGTTCATCGAGTGCTCGCTGCCGGAAGCGGAAGCGACTAGTTGTTTGGAAGCTCGGAAAAGTAGCGGTTGCGAAGTAAAACCTTAGTAGTTGCTATTTCTGAATTTTTGGCATGTGTTTTGTTCATTCCTTGTTTTAGAAAAGGGTGTTTTTAACGGCGCTAACTCTATCCAAGACGGGCAGAAACAACCATGAAAAACATCAAGACGGAGCGTTGTATTAGCAGAGGCAAAAACAGTATGCGCAAGTCAGGGTCTAGGCAAAAGTGCAGGTTTCTTTGAAACTGTTCCTAACATATTACTACGAAGTTACCACGACCAACCCGAGAGAGACATTCTGCCTGGAGCAGACGACAAAGAAGACGGGTCTGTCTGGTGCTGGGGGCTGTCCACGATCTTGGTTACTATGTAGCTCAGTGTAAATACAGTGTAAATAGCCCCGCCTTGTGTCGTTTTACGTAACATCTTGGTGGTGGAGGTGGTGGTTGTTCCCTGTAACCATCACGGAGCTCCGCAACGGCCGCCTCATCACAGTTGTTGTTGTTGTTGTTGTTGTTGCCTCAAAACATGGCAGTTCCGACCATGTCAGTCGGTGCAGGTACATCGTCTTCCTCACCTGCCCCTCCCGTGGCTCCCACCTACATCGTTCTGCCTCCTGCTCGTGATCCTGGCGTGTTTTCCGGCCAGGATGTGGTTGACGTTGACAAATGGCTCAACCTTTTACGAACGGGTCAGCGCAACCTACAGGTGGGACTCGAGACTTGTGCTCGTCAACGTGCTGCTGTGCCTCGATGGCCCACCACGGCTGTTGTTCGAAACGCACGAGGCTGACATTACAAGCTGGAACTATTTCAAAGAGAAGATCCGCGACCTTTTCGGTGACAGCACTGGTCGGCAGCTTGCTGTGCGGAATGAACTTACGACTCGTGCACAGACATCCTGCGAGTCATACGTGTCTTACATTCAGGACGTTATCGCTCTTTGCCGCCGGGTTGACAAGCACATGCCTGAGTCCGGGAGGGTTTCTCATGTGCTAAAAGGTATCGCCGACGATGCTTTTAACCTGCTCATGTATACCAACGTTGCTACCATCAACACAATCATCAAAGATTGCCGGTGGTTTGAACACGCCGAAGAGCCGCCGTATAACCTTGAACCACCTTGTGTAGTTTTACGTAACAATATTTCGACCATCATCATTTATCCTATAAGACGAGAACTTGAAGCGACATGCTTCATCTTTATGTTAAAAGAGTAAAGCGTAAAGAGTAAGTAAAGGAGGCAATGCACGTTTCCATAAATACTATAGGAATACGGTTACAGGGTCTCTTAAGTGATCCCTAAGGCAACTTGAAAGTAAAGCGCTAAGTGCTGATGCCTTAAAGGCGGACACATGACGTACACATCCCGTTTTTTCGCTCAGTCATCCCTCTTAATTCGCTTAGTCATCCTCTTAATTCGCTTAGTCATCCTCCCGAATTCGCTTAGTCTACTTCGCTTAGACATCCCTCTTAATTCGCTAAGTGATCCTCTTATTTGGCTTACTCATTCTCTTAATTCGATTAGTCTGATCCATTTAATCATCCCATTTAGTTTGGTTAGTCCTCCACTTGATTTGCTTTGTCATCCTCTTATTTCGCTTAATCATCCTCTTAAATAGCTTACTCATCAATCCTAATTATAAGCCTTTAACTCGCCTCAGTCATCCCGTTCGATTCGCTTAATCATCTCCACTTAATTCGCTTAGTCAGCCACTTAATTCGCTTCTTCATCCATCTTAATTCGCTTAGTTATCCACCTAATTCGCTTTATCATCCATCTTGCTTGCTTAGGGTGGTATGAGCCATTCATGATGATAGTTTTCGTAACTTTCGTGTTGTCGACGCGCTTTCGTGCTAGGACTTTAAAGGTCGACTGAACGATGAGACATATAAGGCTTTTGCGTTAATAATTTCACCCAATATCTTTTGGACGGAAGGAGGAGAACAAGAAGAACAAAACTTTATTTGCACAAAAGACTTCGTTGCCCCTAAAACGGGGCCATTCGCGTGGTCGGGCCCCTAATCCAAGGCACCGCTGGCCCACGCCGTCCTTTCTGCCCTCCGGACCAGCCTGAGCTGGTCCCCGAGGGCAGAGCTGAATAGCAATGCCTCCCACCTCTCTCTCGTGTTATTCTCCTCTTGCTCTTCTGTGTGAGCCGTGCATTCCCATGTGATATGATAGAGCGTCGGTGTGCTCCCACACCACGGGCATATATGTCTTTGTAGGCTGTTGGGTAGTGTGTGTGCAATCTATGGAGGTTTGTATATGTATTCGTTTGTAGCCTAAGCAATGTCGCAGAGTCCACGGCTGAAAAGTTCTTGTGCGGTGCTGGGTAGAGTCTTCTCAATTCCCTGTAGTATTGCAAGATTGATTTATAACTGGTATCGATGGGTGTCGGGTCCTCTACGATGTTGCCATAGGCAGCTCGGTAATTAGTGAAACCTCGAGCCACCTCATCTGCATAGCGGTTCCCAGTAACACAATTATGTCTCGGGTCCCAGGTTATTGTTTGGGTATACGTCACGTTGAATTCTCTGCTGATTTCGGTAAGTATCCGGTGTGCCTTCGTGACGACCTTTCCCCTCTGATAGTTCACTACATGCGGCCTGCGAATCTGTGATTATTGTTAGTGGAGCGTTGCGCTCTATGACTTCTCTTATAGCTAAGGCAATGGCTATCTCTTCTGCTTCTATAATGGTTGCTCGAGAAACCGAAGCACAGGCCGTGATTTTACCTTTTCTGTTCACAACAACTGCCACTATATTCTTTGCGTTGACCCGATATGGTGAAGCATCCGTGAATCGTGCAGTGTCGATGTACTTCGTTGTTTTGTCTATGTATTCAGCTCTAGCCTTTCTCCTTCCTGCGTGTAATGTAGGATCCATGTTTTGCGATATTAGTGAAACTCCATACAAATTTCTGATTTGGCAGGGTAGCTCTTTAGTGCTTTGGTCTGCTTGTATGCATTCTCCAAGGCCGACTCTACGAAGGAGAGCTCTGCCGGCTGGCGTTTGCGCCAATCGACTCCTCTGCACTATGAGTTGGGCCTCAGCTAGCTCATCAAATGTATTGTGGAGGCCGAAGGCTTGAAGCTTCTCATTTGAAGTGTTGCGTGGCAGCCGCAGGGCTGTCTTATATGCCATCCTTATTACTTGGTCAGCCTTTTCTTTTTCCTCCCTATTCATGGCATGGTAAGGCAGGGAGTATATTAGTCTACTAATGACCAGGCTTTTCACCAGTCTGAGGGTGTCTTGTTCTCCCATTCCTGTCCGATTATGAGCCACGCGGGCTATCATCCGGTTAATCTGTTGCGTCGTTTTTCTGATTGTGTTTAATGTGTGGAGACATCTGCTATTCGATTGTAGCCACATCCCCAACACTCTAACTATTGACCTCTCCGGAATAACCTTCCCTTCCAGCCTGATCTCGAGTTTGAAACTCGGGTCAGTTCTTTTTTTTTTTTTTGTGAGGCGAATGAGTTCTGATTTCTCCGCCGAGCACTGGAGTCATCTTTGTTTTACATATTTTTCTATTATATTGGCTGCCCGTTGGAGCTTCTCCTCCTTTTCTCTCAAGCTGCCATTGGTTATCCATATTGTTATATCATCCGCGTATAGGGAATGACATATGTCGGGAATTTCTTGAAGTTTTTTCGCTAGTCCAATCATGGCTATGTTGAAGAGTGTAGGCGAGATTACTGCACCCTGTGGCGTTCCTTTGTTAGGAGGATGGATGACTTTAGATTCATCATCCCCTACTTTGATGACTGCTGTTCTCTGGTTGAGGAAGCTTCGGATGTACTGGTACGTTCTTTGACCGCAGTTTGTCTCTGCTAGTCCATCCAGTATGCCTCTGTGACTCACATTGTCAAGGGCCCCCTTTTATGTCGACAGCCATGATAGTGTTTTCTGCTGCCTTGGGGACGTTGGTTAACACTTCCTCTTTTAAAAGCAAGAGAACGTCCTGTGTTGAAAGATGTGATCTGAAACCAAACATGGTGTCAGGCAGTAAGTCGTTTTCTTCAATATGACGTTGGAGTCGAGTGTTTACTAATCTCTCGAACAGTTTTCCTAGACATGATGTAAGAGAGATGGGCCTAAGGTTTTCTAAAGTAAATTTCTTCCCTAGTTTTGGGATCATGATTATCACATAGTGTTTCCATTGCTGTGGTATCGTTCCTTTGACCCAATGGTCATTTATAAAGTTCGTGAGGGCTGTTATGGCTTCATCATTCATATTTCTAATCATGGCGTTTGATATTTGATCCGGCCCTGCCGCTGTGTTCCGTTTTGCACTGGCGATTGCTGCTCTAACTTATGCTTCCGTGAAGAGTTCATCCATTCCTAGGTGTGGGTGTCCGCTGTTGTCAGCTTGGTAGGGGGGGTATCGGGCAATTGTCACCGAAGCATTTGTTATGGACTGCCTGAAGGAGTTGTTCTTTTGTGCCTGGGTACGAGTGTAGCAATCTCTCCAAGTTCTTTTGTCCTTCGCGTCTGGTTTTGAGTGCGTCAATCATTCCTCTGAGGATGTTCCACGTTTTTGCAGTCCCTAGGGTTCCATTTAGTGATCCGCAGAAGCGTTCCCAGTTGGCTGTTGCAAGTTGGTTAGCGTATTCCTCGGCCTGCTGTGTTATTTCTTTGATTTTCATTTTGAGCTTCCTGTTGCGTTTCTGTCGCTTCAATCTTTTGGTCAGGCTTCTTCTTGCATCCCAAAGGTGCAGTAGGTGAGGGTCCACTTCAGGTGTTTTTTCCGTCCTGGTGACGGCTTTGGTATGTTTCTGCTTGAGAATCAGTATAACTTCGCACCACTTATCTAAATCATTTATGTCAGTGGTTAGTTCTTTAAGCGATTCTGTATATGCCCACCAGTCTGTTATTTTAGCTGCACCTATTTGTTTGCGGATTACGACCATGCGGATTGTGGTACTTATAATGAAATGGTCTCTTCCTAGATTTTTGAGGGTGTTGCACCACTCCGCATTTGGACAATTTTTGGTTATGGTTAGGTCCGGACTTGTGCCCAAGGAGATACCATTTCCTGTTCTTGTTGGGATAGCAGGGTCTGTTAGAAGTGTCATGCCGAGTGCTCCTATTTGTCCTGTGGTATACTTGCCTTTATTGTCCTGGGTTGGATACCCCCAGCTTGAGTGCCTGGCGTTAAAATCCCTAACTATCAATAGAGGGCTCCCCTTGGCCATTTTTGCTGCCTCTTGAAATAAATTGTCGAACGTTGCTCTTGTATGACTAGGGGAGCTCTAGATATTAATTATGAAGGCACTCTTTCCCCTGGTGCCTTTAGATGCGACTTCTGTTATTATATGCGGAATGTCCGTTCCTTCTATGGGTTTGTGACATATTGCTGTAAGTTTTTTGTCCACCAATGTTGTGACCTTCCAGTTTTTATCGTCGTTACAGAAGTACCCCTTTAATTTTGGGGAAGGAGAAGAGAAAGAGCAAAAGAAATGTAATATGGTTCGGCTGAGCATCGGAGACTAAGTGTTGTTGTAGATCCAACGTAGCTTATGCTAAGTTAAGAATTATACGAGTACCCGCCGTGGTGGAGCAGTGGCTTAGGTATGGCCCTGCTAAGCCCTATAGGTTGCGGGATCGAATCCCAGCCGCGGCGGCCGCATTTTGATGCGGACGAAACGCAAGAACACCCTTATACCGCGCGTTGGGTGCAACTCCTGCTGCGGCTGCGCATGGCGCGGCTAAGCGCGGCCGGGCAGGCCCTATCTTGAAAGCGATCTGCGATGAGTCTATGTGTGCCGAGGGCTTATATCTTCGTGTAGGCTGTGTTCTTACCGTTTAGTTAGCGTTGAGGCGAGAGGCAACCCAAAGGTCCCTTCGCGCGCTCTTCCTCCTGCCAGCATTTGGACAGCGAGTGTACGCGGTCATCGAGGGAGATGTGTTTGTTTCCCTGTGCGTGCGTGAGTTTCTACGGCCCATAAAAGTACGCTCTTTACTCCGTATAGCTTTCTAATAATTTGCTATCGCAATAGCTGTTTCGCCTTTCGGGCCAAACTGCCACTTTTTTGCAGCGAAGCTGTATACGGATAGTTTCCAGTGGATCGATGTCCGTATACCGAAAATCCCGCAGATAGTGCAATACCGGGCCGACCCGCGGCGGAGGCAAGCAGGCTTTAAGCACTCCTCCAACTTGCAGAAATAAGTTTATTATCTTGGGTCCAAATACAACCCGTATCAGATTAAGCAGATAAGAAAAGATACTACACCTTGACCCGTGTCGGCCATGTCTACGTTCGCGCCATACATGTGTACGCCATCCCGCATATTCAAATCAGTGCCTACCAATCTGAGCGTCTTCTGTCCTCTGACGTCATGCTCTACGTAGGGTCCTTTCCTCAGTTCTGCTCTGACGGCGAAATGGGTAGGCCGCGTGTTGTACGGTCTGAAGAAGAACAGCGTGACTATCAAGAACGACGGCGTGAACAGAAAAGGGAATGGGCGCGGCGGTGGCAGAAGAAGACCACCAACGATGAGCGGGCCGCGGACGCCAAGCGTAAGCGGGCTGCCCGCCAGGACCGCGAGGCGACAAGAAATGTGAACCGTCCATGTGATGCCGATCAAAGCAACTTCGAACGTTTCACCGGAGCAACAGTCAGTCACCACATACACAGCTTCACTGGTCATCCACCTATACAGAGTGGAATGACATTGAATGTTTTGTCAGTCGTTGGCTCTTGAGAAGCGAGACGCCGTTGTAAAAGCTACATGACGCTAGAGAACTTGCTCTCTCATCTTCACAGCTTGGCTGTTTCAAGCGTGGCGCGGCCGAGTGCAAGGTTAAGCGTTTTCTTTTCTTTTTTTAGCGGCACCAAATCTTTAAAGATAGCCTATGGCAGTTCGGAGGGTTATGTATCCAATTGGAACAAATTCTGTGACCTTGAAAAGTGCCTCGCGCCGTAGAGACCCCCACCTTTGCACGCCGGATAACGAGGAAACAACTCGGCACGTGGTGCAAAGAGCTGGCGATCCATCGTGTATGTATTGCTGTCGCTTTAAATAAAGTTCGCACACATATATGGCTGAGAGGTGGTGTTGCACTAAATTAGATATCTAGCCACACATTCAAGCGGAGACTGAAAAGAACTATTATTTCTCCCGAACCGACGAACCGCAAGTAAACCGACCACATAATCATGCTGTCCTGTATACAGAGCTACATATACTGCGTAGCCATTGCAAATATCCAAAAGGGCATTTCCCCTTTCACGCCAGAACTGAAAGCCGGTAAAAAAATAATCTACTAAAGTGCTGGAAGCCCTTGAATGCAGGGCTTAAAACAATCGCGACAGAACCAATGCACCAAGTATTCTTTACCATGTTCAGAACTGGCCTTCCTAACAGGGATTTTTTGCGAGCATTGACGTGGTATCTCCCGCTGATACTGGCCGATATAAACTTCCCGCACATAAGGACACAAGCAGTGAGGGGAATGACTATGCGACGACGTGGCAGTATTACCAGCATGCAGAAGGCCGATGCCTCTTCTTTATAGCAAGCTTGTATATGCTAGACCTTAGTGCCATATCACCCCCCCACCGTCTGCATATCTACAAAAGCCACAGCAACAGATATATAAATTTCACATCATGTTTTATACCTTTCCAGCAATGGCAAACGAGGAATGCTGGAATTTGGCACTGTTTCTTGTGTTCCCCCCAATAATGCGAGTGAGATTCCGTACAGCTCATTTCGACCGCCGGTCCAGAAAGCTGGCATACGCCGCCAGGGTCTTGTCGAATCAAGTATATTTCGCTGTCCCAGGAAACAAATGGGCCTAGGCAGCGGTCGACAAGCCAAGCATTGTGGCTCGCGAAGACGGCGTCCTGGCTGGTTAACATCAACGAAGACAGACGCCGAAGTCTCGAAGCACTACGCACAACTACGCCTGCAAGCGGCAGCTTGATATCCTTCATCGATCACCAAAGTCCCCTCCCAGGCGAACGGCGGCAGCCGCACTGCCACCTCCTCCCACCGCAGGGAAAGTTAGACAAGACAGAAAGAGGCGCCGACTGCACACCCTGCGGCAACCGCAGCAAAAGCGGGGAAGAGAATTAAGCAACTCGTGAGAAGCTTCAGTACTACAGCGCCAGCCTTTGAGCCTGTACGGCCCAGTGGACTAAAATGTCATCAGGAATACGAGAAAAATTTTCAGAAGCAATCGATCTGCGGGCCCTGTAGCCCCAGCTCGTCGCTGTCACGTGTTCCTTCGTGTGCCAGAATAAAGGTAAATCAATGTGCAGAAAAAACCCGTTCCTAGTTGACTGCAATAACTGACGCAAATAGATTGAAAAGAAGAATAGGAGCTGGTAATTTAAACCAAAGCACAGAAGGTTTTTTCCCACTGGAAGAATACTATGTGGACAAGGCACCCCTGGCATTCTATAGTATAAGGCTCTGCCAGCAAGCACGGAAAGGCCTCACGTATGGCTGATATACTGCATAATGACTGAATAAAGTTACTGCATGGCCCGGGAATGTGCCCTAAAAGCCACGTGATTACAGGAACCGATAGTTGCGGGACAGGATGTGTTGTGACGAGCCCTGTATAGTCACGAAAAATCCGGGAGCAACAAGGAATGAACCCTCGGTCCTTAGGTATCATAAATCCAAGCAATGGTAAGGTCCGGAAACTTGACTGTTCCTTCAGTGGAAAGGGGGAAAGCAATTAAATTAAGGCTGTGCGAAAGAAACTCTTTTTACTTATCGTTAGGAGGAATATTGCTGACATATTGCTTTCCAGTCGAGACCATTTAGGCGCTGTCCATCATGATTGCAACGTTTACAGGCAGGGTTGTCTTCGACAGCAGAGGTCAAAATGGTCAGCGCAGTTTGAGACCCAAAATAATGGTATTTGTTTGTACGCTTTCACACGGAACATCAAAATAGCCAACAGTTAGCAAGCCAGCCGCTCTTGTATATGCTAAAGCTTCGCCGCACTGCAATTAATGAATCGCTTGGAAAAGAAAAACACCGAGAAAGAAACGCGATAAAGCATCTAAGTGGTACAATATATGCAGAAACAAAAACCGCGCACATCTATCCCTGGTTTCTCCGAATAGTAGGTAGTCTTAATTAGCAAACGCCATTGATCGTCTTCGTACGGCGCTTTATAAGTGAGTGTGTGGTAAGGTACGGGAGAGCCATAAATCCACTATATGTGAAAAACAGCAATACTCCCGTTAGCCGTTCCACTTGAACTACTCCATCACATTCCCGGTTTTTTTTTCCCCTTTTTGTTACGTTTTCACGTGTCTAGCTGCGCTACGTGAGCACGCAATTAACGTAAAGGAGAGCTCCACTCCTATTCAAGTGTCCCAACACCTCACGTGCTATTTACCAGACATTCATTGCCTTACCATTCACACTTTATTTACCAGGTTGCCTATGTCATATCTCCTATGGGGTAGCTGCAACCACCTGAGTACTGTCGAAGTTTCTTATGCATGGCCTTAATATATTGTACTCTACAACATCCGTGTTGCCAGTGGTACGACAGCTCTGTGAAGTTTGCACAAACACGTGGGAAGGACTGGGAAAGAAAAAGCAAAAACGTATCGAAGTTAGGGATTCAGATATCAGAGAGTGAACTTACTTCTTATATTCCTTAAATTGCTCTTTTTTGTTGCTGATACAGATTTATGCCCTAATCAGTCTTTTACGCAGGCGTTAGTGCTCGTATGCACCACCTTGTTTTTGTGTCCTGTTCTATTTCATGCTATAAGAAAAGATCCTCGAAACATTGCGATTTCATCAATATACAATTTTAAGTATTCTTTGTTAGGCCATATTAGCTGGGAAAATATTGCTGCGTGAACAATAGACACAAACACACTTACTAAAAGATAGACAAAAAGAGGAGCTTGTTCCTGGTATTTTCCTTTTTTTGCATCAGAGTCCGCTGGCGTTCACAGTCTGTCTAGAAACCATTCCACGAGCATAAGTTGTTCGCAGGGCTCACCAGGGGCTAAAGTTGTGCTTGAAGCAGGTCACAATGTTCCCAAGTATGGGTATCCATAAAAAGAACGAAGAGAAGGTCTGCTAGCAAGAGGTTTGGTTTTTTGTTTTTCATTAAACATTCGCGAGTCTTCGCTCAAACGACGATGTTTGAAGAGACGAAACAGCACTAATGTAATTACGAGCCTTAGTCCTCAGCATCCAATTCATTTCGTTACCGCCTGAAGACGATGGCAGTCGCCGGGCATTGGTGTCGGAGTAACTCAATTATCGACTTCATTGGGCCGCTTTTCTATTTGCTACTTCATGGTAAATGTAAACAATTTGCTGCGGCGTGTACTTTTTGCGTTGAGATAGATCTGCATAATTTAGCATCCAAATTGGAGACACAGTTTGCGTCCTAGTCGTGACAGTGTTTATATGTAAAGTCTCTGAAGAAACGCGTTGCTGAAAAATGTACCACCCCACTGAGCGAATAGAAAAGTGTCCAACATCGACAGATAGAGAATCAATGTTCGGGTATGAAGAAATATTAACAAGCACTTCCTGCTAGTACTCTAGGGATAAGCGAGTATCGTAACTCGCCTCTAAGCGGAACACTTTAGACCCTAGAGCCAGCAGCCAATTGCCACTTCAAGTGCATTATTGAGATTGTTGCCCTACATGTCGAAAGTAAAAATACAAACACAAATATTTGTAGTTTTCCAGGCTTACATCGGGCAAGAAGAGGGCCTGTCAAAGGCCTTTGAGAAAAATATTTCCACCCAGCCTTTCCTATGCACTTTATCCCTGTTTATCTAGCTTCTCTACGATAGTGTGGTGCTCCAGTTGTCGGCCCCCTCCTTGAGTTATATTAGTGACACGTTGGCACGACAATTGTTGTAGGCTCTCCATAAGAAAAGAGGCACGAACTGTATTAGCGTTACGTCTGTTAATCTCTTCCAAAACGAGTCCCGTCTGTTTGGCAAAATGCTGTGACTTATTTAACGTGAATGCTTCGCGCATGTGCAGGTGTTGTATTTTTGTGAATCTGCTCTGCGAATAAACCGTTGAAGTTAAGTGCTAGCTCTGGTTCTTTCCTACTCCCTCCTACTAAGCCTTTATTTCTACGTCGCGCTAATATGTATCCCCTAGTCCTGAACCAACTCGCCCAGAAACATATTCTACTTAGGTACCATTCTGTGCACATCTTTTGATATACATGAACAGGTAGCAACTTGCTCTGCAGTCTTGTAGGTCACTCATTCGCTTACTATGGATTGGTGCTCTCTGCCTATGGCAAGGTGACGCCAGTCAGCTTTGCTCCAAGTCTATGCTTACACCTGCAGCGCGCGATCGTGTGTGAGAACGAGGGTTATATCACTATCACGTGTTTCTGCCTCTGTCACAGGCCCTCTGAGGCAGAGTCTTGACCAATAGAGAAGAGCTTCAAAATTTTCATTGAAAACGTTTCATAACGAAGATCCACAATTTTTTTCTGGTATTGCCCAGTACCTCCTCAGACATTCGAGAGCATGGTTAAAGCAAAAAGTTCAATTCTGGAGCTTTACGAGCCAAAGCCACGACATGACTATGAGCAAGCCGTAGTAGGGCACTCCGGATTATTTTTACCAACTGGGATTGCCTAAAGGGCACCATATCTACGGCACACAGACGTTTCTGCATTTCTTCCCCATCGAAATGCGGCCGCCGCCGCCGCGATTCGATCCCGTGCCTCCAGGCTTAACAGCGCAACGGCAAAGCCACTACGTCACCACGGCAAGTGGGGGAGAGCATGGTGACCAATTTATAGGAATAAGTACGTAGTTGAAGCTTTATTTTTTTCTTTTTCTTTCCGTGGTTGTGGCTGGTTGAGTGAAACCTCCTCTGGTAGACAAAAAATGAAACATAATGAACTTACACCATCACATAACTAGATGTGCATAGAAAAACGTCTTTACGGAAAAGTAAACGTTTAAATTCTGCATCTCACAGTGCACTTTCTACGATAATTGTATTTCATAGCAGCCAGCTATTTTTTTCTAGAGCAATTTGCCAGGACATTCAAGTTTTAAGCCTTAGAGAAAGGCGGCTGCCTAACAATCCCCTAACAATGTCCGCTGTCAAAGGAACGAATATTATTTTTTTTTTCGTTAGACATGTAAGCCCACTGTTCTGCTGAAACAAAATGCATCAGAATCAGCTTTTTGCTAACTGAGGCGTTGGGCTCTGAACTTCACTTTCACACGATAAAGGTACGTAGTTAAGCAGTCTGCAAAATGCAATCGAATGTTGAATAAAGCAATCTCACAGCGGGACGGGGACCTTGCAGAGAAAGCGCTGTGAGCTTGAAAGAAACGAAAAGCAAAAGATTGTCCACGCGAAGGCGAACAAGCAGTCATCGAGGAAGTATACCGAAGAAGGTGTTTGACTTTCGGAAGAAACAAAGGGCTTCACAAAAGTGCAAAAAAAATAATAAAAGGGGAAAACTTAGTGAAAACCAACACAAATACCAAAATAAAGAAAGTGAATTCATTGGTCCAAGGAAAAAAAACAAACAAACAAAAAACAAGAACACCTGCTCCCCGGGATTCTGGCGCCATAACACTTTTGTGAACAAAAGAAGGCTGGTGAGATTACCGCAATTTTTCACACGCAGCTTCTTTCTCCAGAGGTTCTTTGCCTTTGGTGTTCCGCGCCTTGGATCGATCAGTCTGTTTAATGCTCCATTTATGTTATTTTTGTATTTTTATGCACGTTGTCAGCTTACGACAATTCATATTCTTGGTCTCTAGAATTCTCGGCTTTCAAACAATTGTACTAACACAGAGCCCTGGTAAATGAGCCATGTTTCCTGACTGAAACTGCATTGCAGGGCCAGAGCCGCTCGGTCAAAACGCAGACTTGCGCGCTTTGATCGAGTGACCATGACTGTGCATGCAGTCAGTTCTTCCACGTGGAGCTCAACACCACTCGGCGTACAAAATAGTAAACCTTGACCAACGCGTGAAAAAAAAAATATGCTACAAAATTTCTTTCCCGAGTTACCTGACTAGTTCTGGATCACTGGAAATTATAAGCAGAGAAGGCTATGCAATCGTCACATGAACACGTGGTTTTTCAATTCGTTCTCTAGGACAAACGCTGCAAAGCAACCCCCCATTTTACGCTCATGCTCTCGCTAACAGAGTGCAGCACCCCAAATATAAAGGCCACCAGAATACTGCAACTTCGCTGCAACTCCGACATCCAGCCGGACTTCATCGACGTGAGGCATCCCTCCCGTGTCTTCTACGGTCAGTAGTTGCCTTCACGAAGTCTTACGCAACGATAATTAGAATGACTGGTAGTGCTACCTGCTGTACGTACGGCTGCGAAGACATGATTGAGCACCAATTGTGCAACTGTTTAAGATTTTATTTACAATGACGGTCACACTCCACCTCATTGGGACGACGGGACGAACGGATGTTATCCTTGAAGGCACCAATGGAACACCGTCTGCATCCCATCTTTCCTTCATCGATCTCTTTTCTTCACTGCCCAATGGTAGTGAAGCCAACCTGGTGCTTTTCTGGTAAGCATCCCTCTATCTTTTCTCCTTTCCACTTCCAAGCTTTGCTTCCCATGAACAAGCTTTTTTTTTTTACGACCATGCACAACGGACGGATTGTGGCATCTCCGACACCAGCTATGTTAATAAGATGTTGCGAAGATGGCACAGAAAGCTTTGCTTTGAAACCACATTACAAAATTTTGCATCTGCTAAGTCCTTTTTTAATCTTTTTTATTTGATAGCGCTAAATAGTGAGCCTTATGCTCGCTGAATAAGAAATCAGTGAAAGAATATATCGAGGGATCAGCAAAAAAAAAAAGAGTTCCTGTAATGAACCGAAATCACGCGAACTAGGTAACCTGGTAAATATTGACAGCTTCTAAACAAAGCCCGATGGGGATGACAAAAGAAAGTGCTCCTGCGTTTCTTTCCTATTGCGTATTTCTCGGCCATGCCATTACCGTGCCTTGACGTGACATTCGGTGCCATCCCCAACTTCGATGAAGGGCATTCATTCTTGTCACGAAGCCTATCTGTCACGTCACGTTTATGCTGACGACAACGACGCTATTGTAACATCCGGCAGGCGGGACTTGCATCCGGTTATAACTTGTTTCAACGGGTTCATTCCAGATGCGGTAGCCAATTTCCACAGGATGAATGTATATATAAAACCTTTACTGAATGCGCTTGCTGAAAACATGCTGAGGGCGCCTCTACAATTTGGGGTTTCCTATTGCAATCTACTGTTATTAACGATGTGCTTCAAAAGTGAAATTCAAGTTTATTATAGGGTAGAGCAGCACAGCAGTCGACGGAGACCTTCAGTGGGGGATTGCGGGCCTCCAGTTTCACATGTGAAAAAACACGTTGCTGCGGACGCAAACCACGCGTCGTTAGAGTCCGGTTGACGAACTTACGAACGCGCCCTCAAACTTAATACTCACAAAATCGTTGACCTAAGTGCCACATACAAAAGGAAATGAGAAAGGGCTTGTCGAAAGCAGTAAAAAAAAAAAAAGTTGGTTTCACCCGAAAGGTGAAGCATCAATTGCGATAGCAAATTAGTAGAGAGCTATACGGAGTGAGGATAGTAGTTTTATTGGCTGCATAAACGTGGAGACATTCGTTTGCTAACTTTACAAACCAGGTGTCAGCGCGCAAAAACAAACAAGAATAGATCACACTCGATGACCGCAGACAACCACTGTCAAAACGCTGGCGTGAACAAGCGAGGTAGGCAGCACCGAGCGATGGTTCGTGCCGCTTAGAGTTATCAATAATTTCACCATCGACCTTCGTTTAGTTAACCTCCTGCTTAGTTTATTTCTTGGGACAATTGCGTCAGAAAGGTAGCCTGGTTGTGCTTATGCATCGACCAGGACAAATTTTAGTTTCCGTACAAGTCATTTTATTGCGGAAGCATTATATGCCCAATTTCGCAAAACTCCGGTGGTGGCGTGACCAAAACACGGCACCAACAATGATTTATGGCGCAAAGAGTAAGAACACGTCAAGAAATGCTCGAACTGACGTCAAATGTCTTATTGCCTTAAACAAAACGGCATCGTGTCTTCCCTATATGCAAAAGCTCTCGCAATAATTTTGATGGTGTGTGAGTCACCGTCGTCATCGTCTTCTATCACGCGCTAACGATCCTTCTATACGAAATGGCACCGCTGCGCGACACTTTTGATGGTGTGCGGGTCGCCGTCCCCATCGTCTTCTATCACGCGCTAACGATCCTTAAACACGAAATGACACCACTACACTCCGCGTATCCATTTCTTGGTCAATCCCCCATAGTGGGTAGGACCCACATACGTGACAGGAAACAACAACAACACTCTCGACGTATAAAATGAGATGTAACACCGCCATCATGTCACAAAGGGAACGCCATGCAAGTTTACAACGTGCACGCACGACATGCCGATGAATGCATAAGCGAACACATTTCACCAAAGTGACTACAATGTTTTCGCATTCTCACACGCAAGCAGTATTAGGTGTCTCTGCCGAACTTATTTTTGCGATGAGCCTCTGAAGTTTTTTTTTTTTTTTGTAGCTACGTGCTTATCTCATATGAATTCCCAGTGTTTCCTTTCTCGTTTACTCGTACATTTCCTCCCATACTACCCTTCTGCAGTTTAGCCTATGCTTCGGTAATGTGGGAGGGGTCTGTAGTGTCGCTAAACATCTCCGAGACTTGGATTTGGCCAGAGTTGAAGGCAGCGTGGAGTAACAGGCCCGAAAAGAGTACTTAATGCGCTGCTCTTAAAGCAACAGGCATGCGCCTTGATTGCGCAGTGAGTACAAAGTTACTGCCTAGAGGAATCAATGGGCCCGGAAGTTGGACAGAGGAAATTTGTAAAATAGTGAATAAGCCAAATATTTCAAGACAAGCCGCTATCTCAAAAATCTACGGTAGTATTTAAGGAAACTGCAATAAACAGCATCAATAATAGCACTGGCTTTCTTGTCGTAAACTAGCCACTTCCTTAGGAAAGACCGTCGTTTAGTTAACCTCCTGGTTAGTTTATTTCTTGGTGCAATTGCGTCAGAAAGGTAGCATCGTTGTGCTTATGCATCGACCAGGGCAAATTTTAGTTTCCGTACAAGTATTCCATTCAGTATGCGCTGTAAAAAGCACCGTTCCTGGAATAGATGGTTTTTCAGTTTTGGTGAATGTAGCTTTCAGCCAGCGGCCGGGCTGCGCGTGCCACAGTCCTGTTTACATGGCTTCCAATTATCTCTGTGTACGACGCCCCCAGCTGGAAGCTTATTACGCTAGCGCTCCTTCTCTCCGAAAAGGCCTCTCAAGGCAGCTTAACAAATACGAGCGTCCTCTCCCGCGACCCGCTCGGCTCTTTGCCGAACTAATCGCTTTGGCTCACGACATGCATTTGTTTACACGAAGCCAGGGCATTACCGTACCCTTACTGAAAGGATACTGCATCTCCTTTAAGAAAGTGGTGCAGCATCATGCCTTCTCTGGTGCCCAGACTTGAAAGCCCTGCGGTTCCTCGGCTTTCCAACTTTGGCTCGTTCTCTGTGAGTTTAGACGAACGGTTCTAGCTCACTCTGGCGATAATGTCGTCGTCATGGAAACTGGCTCCAGACGCGTCTGTTATTTCGTGGTGGTTGTGGAAAATGGGTGACAACGACTAAACCCGCGCGCGTAATTGGAGCGGTGGTACGACGCAGAAGCGCCTAGTAGCAACCCCCTTTCCTCCTTCCTGGCCATGTCTCGTACATACGTTGCAGTAGTAGACGTTCACGGGATAGTATAGTGTATAGAGGTCTCACACATCTACAGAGTGTAGGAAAAAGTTGCTTTGTGGAAAGTGCATGAACCTTTCCTGGATCACACTTATCTCCATTTGCAGAGACTTTCTCTGTGCGAGAGAACACTTGCACGGAGGTACGAAGAAGGGCACACACTTCGAGGCCCCCCTTCCGCGTGTGATTTAAGCCCGAGGCTTTCTGAACTCGGTGTCAATTTTTCTGTAATGCTTCAAACCAGGCTGTTTTTTTTTTGGTATAACCCAAAAGCAGGAGCCTTTGTTTCATTTTGTAAAATTATAATTTTTTCTCTCCGCAACAAACACATGCTGTTTACACATTACGGCCATTTTACGACACACATCTTCCACGTTAAACAAAGCACAAGTCATGATGCTGTTAAAAACACTTGTACGATTGAATAAAAGCAATAACCCGCATAAATAGGATGGTCGAAGGTGCAGATGATTGCATCTGCAACTTCGGAGTAATTAGAGGTCACCAAATTGTTTTTTTTATTTTGGTCCACTGTACACGGAATAACGTGCGCACTATAGTTATGTTTATCTTGTTCGAGCACCAGCGTCCTCTCCAGCCTGCCACAGGCAGTGTGGAAATATGAGTGATGAAGATAATGTTTCGGTGAAGTCACAATAACGCCCTCGTCAAGAGTGAAACGGCAGAGTAACACGATAGCAGTAACGCGACAACGAAATCTAAGCACACGGGTGTTTTCGCATTTCGCCCCCATCGAAAAGCGGCCACAGTGGCCGGGATTCGATCCCACGAAAATTGCCACGTACCCCCTACTAAAAGCTGCCGTCCAGTTTTATGTGACTTACAGTACGTTGCCCTGTCCGGTGTATAGGGGCCCCCTAAAACCCACTTGAATGAACGGCGAAGCTATGCAGTTGTCACAAAAGAGCGCGAAATCCAAGCGCGCGCTGCGTGTCACGCAAGCCAGCGAAAGAACACGCCGGCCCCGCGGCAACTTCAACAGAGGGGGAGAGCGCATACGCCTGAAACAGCGACCCGAACAACGGCGCCCAGAAGTGTAGAAGCGCATAGACGAGACGACGGTAATCAGAGAGAGAGAGAGCACACGCGCGCGCCGAGACACCTTCTCACGCGGCGAGTCGAAAGAGATAACTACAGCGTGAGCATGCGCCAACGGGATGAGTCATCAGGCCCCCTCGACAACACTACGACAGCGGCGGTCGAAGGTACCAGAAAAGCCTCGAAGATTCCTCCATGCTACGAGATCACGACGGCGATAGGAAGGTTCGAGAACGCCTGTGGAAGCTATATAACCACCGTGCGAGAATCAGCAGAGAGTTCAGTCCGCACCGGTGAAGTGATGTAACATGAAGACCGAGCTTCTGCGGAAGGGGATTGCCCGGCCAGCTAGTCAACGAGTTCATCGAGCGTCTGCATTTCCGGAAGAAGTTCCTTCTTCGAGATTTGCCCCGAGCTACGCCGAGATCGTCTGACAAGACCAACACGGGTGAATACGATTGAACACTTCGTGTTCCTATTCATTTTGTAATTTACGTGTTGGACTTTTAGTGCTTGTCGTCAATTATTTTCTTGTGTTTGTTAATACCCATCTGGATTGTGTTGTGTCTAGCCTAAGTGTGCACTTGTGTGTGTGTGTAACTGCCTTGTGTGAAGAATATATTTTGTTGTGTTTTGACAACTCTGGGCTCTGACTCGGTCTTTGGACAGCAACCGGCGTTCGCTGGCGCACCAGAGGGCCCATTCTTAATTGTCCTTGCTTTCGTGGGAATATTTTCGGAAGCTGATAAATCGGCTTTGGAATTTAGTCCCGCGTCTGCGCCTTGTTCACAGGGTCTGTGACAGCATGTGAACAAGGTTCGCAGGCTCACAACTGGTACGAAAGCACTGAAGCTTTTCACCTTTATTAAATGCAATTTTATCTTATGTAGTGGTCCAACTGCTATCCGGATGTTTGCGAAGCATGTATTCTCTCTCATCACATGCACTCAAGCAAAGGATAGCCTGAGACGGCTCTGGCGTACGTCATGCTTAACGGCGAAGGCATATCTCCTAGAATTAGGTCGCGCCGTCTTTCGATAATTTCAACAGCCTCCCAATAAGTCGCATATTTCTTAGCCAAGAAAACCAACAGCAATGAAACAGAGACTGAGACACAATGCTATTTTAGCTTTACAAAAAGCAGATACTATGCGACCGAATATAAACTGCAGGCAGGCTGGAAAATAGAGAAACACTGGAATGGAGATTATCTCATAACTTGCGTGAAGGATCGGACGTGCTTTGTGGACACACACACAAAAAGCTGAATAAGCGGTATGTTTTTTTTTTTTTTTTTGCGGGCTTCAAAGAAAAATTACGCGATTTTATCAAGCGATGGCACAGTACCCGGATGTTTTTCACCGTGTTTAACTAAAAAAGAAGATGCGCAGAGTTACGCTAATGACATTTCAGTGTGAAGGAATGGGCGCATGAGCATGGGGTTTGTAAAGTCTAGCCCTGGTAAGCTGTCATAGCAAATGAACTGAATGAATGGTAAGTTATCAGAGCAAAGGCCTCTGCAAAAGTCTAACTTCTCTTGCCAACTAAATACTGCCCGAACAGCCATGATTTGCCTCTATCTGTTTCGGAGTGCTATGGTTATGCATAGACATAAGCGTCGTTTGCTTTTCATGCGTCATCTTGTTTGTTTCAATAAGTATAGAGTATGGTAGCGCTGCTCTGAAAAACCTGCAGTAATGCCCCCCTAAATGACACCATGCAAAGGGAAGTATACCATGACCGCTAAAATTTGGGCAGCCAATACCACGGAGTAAGTAAGTAAGCTAGGCTGAATCACAAAAGTAAAAAATGAAAGCTAATCGCAGTGAGTCACAGTTGGGTAAAAAACCAAGTAAAAAAAATCGGCGTGTTGCGCTTTCGCAATCTGCCGAATCTGAGCTTATAAATCTAAATGGGACGCGTAGCAACAAGAATCTTGGGGCCAGATTCACAAAGCTTTTGTTTTGTAAGTTCGCTTTGTCATTGGCTGGCCGCGTTCGCTATTAATATGTCCGGCATCCGGATTCGGTAAAATTCTTTCTTAGGAAAAATTCTAGCGTAAGAAGTTTTTGTGAATTCGGGCCCTGATTTTGACGTTACGTGTTGTCATCCAGCAAGAACACATCATCGTGTCGCCTGATTCACAAAACAGCCCTTTGCGCATGGTGCTTCCAACGCAAATACATGTGCTGAGAAATTTGCGCGGCTGCATATGTTATTGTGGAGAAATTGCAGTCGTCGTCTTTTTAATATCGACTGTTTTTCATACTGCTATAGGATGCGATACGGTGTACCTGCCAAGTCCGAGTTTGTTCACTCCGAAAACACGTGACTATAAAGGCATTGCGTTATGCCAGAGGCCCGTTTCAGATTTTATTGCGATAGCAATTATATGGACACTCAAAAGCAGATTTCTGCCGTCGGCGTCGCCGTTGTCGTCGCCGTCGCCGTGAGGTTCCGTATGACGTCAATGGAGATGAAATCGTCGACGATATGATAAGTGGTTCTTGAGGGAAAGGGAAAGGTTGGCGCTATCTTCTGCAGCCCTTGAGGGAGCACGGCTCAGCGCCAACGGGGAGGGGTAAGTGGGAGCGAAAGAAGGGATAGAGTGGAGTCGCCATGGCTGGGCGAAGCAAAACCAGCAGGCATAGGCGGCACGTATCAGGCCGAGATGGAAGGCCTTGGTGTGCTGCAGAGTCTGCAGGGGTGTTGTGCCAGGCCGGTCAGGCCCGGGGTGGGCTGGGATGAGGCCTTCCCGCTTGTAGAAATGTCCTTAGAGGCGTGCGGAGAGCCCTGACGAGTCAAGGAACTCCACGCCGCCTCGAAGTGCCGAAAGGTGGTGTCGGCCGGGGAACAGGAGATCTTCCTCCTTGCCAGAGGGGAGGCCCAGGCGGCGGAACTCCTGCAGGAGTGGGCCCCGCTGCTGGAGGTACGACGGGCAGGCCAGCAGGAGATGTTCGATCGTCTCCGGCTCCCCGCAGGAGCTGCAGGCCGGGGACGTCGCTCGTCCCAGTCGGTAGCTGCGTGCTGCCGTCCAGCTGCAGCCGATGCGGAGCCGGAGAAGGAGCGAGGTCTCCCTGCGAGCCAGGCCTCGCTGGGGGAGTGGTCGTGGGGGGCATCCCAGTGCCACCCGTTAGTCTGGGTGGTGGGTCGCCAGGTGTCGCCGCAGCCTCAGTCCTGTGAAGTCGCCCTCCGTCACAGCCCGACTGAGGGGCACAGTGGTGTGGTGGGCGTCCTTCGCCAGGGTGTCGGCTGCCTCGTTGCCCGGGATCCCTACGTGGGCGGGGATCCAGTGCAGGGACACCGGGTGGCCTGCGTCCTGCAGCGCTGTCAGCCGGGTAGAGAGCAGTGCGACTCCAAGGCTGGCGCTTTCTGGCCTCTGCAGGCCGAGGAGGGCTGCCTTGGAGTCGCAGAGGATGGCCGCTGGTACCCCAGGAAGCTCCTCGGAGAGTAGGTCGACGGCCAGGTGGAGGCCTGCCACCTCCGCTGCAGTCGAGCTGACGTGTCTGGGCAGTCGACACTGCCTGCTCTTCTGCAGGGCTGGAGCCGTGCAGGCCGCCGTGGCAGAGCCGGTGTCCGGTACCACCGAACCGTCGACGTACACCAGGAGGTGGTCTCCGAGGGTCTCGTCCAGGAGGCAGGCGGCCGTCTGCTGCAGGGCGCAAGTGGGCGAGCGCCTCTTCGAAATCCCGGGCAGCTCCGTGGCGATGGGGACAGGAGGCCTCTGCGGTGGGGGCAGCTGTACCGCATTCGGCGGTGGGTTGCCAACCACCTCCTCGTAGAGGCGGCACAGCTGATGATGATGATAAGTGGTTCTTGAGGGAAAGGGAAAGTTTGGCGCTATCTTCTGCAGCCCTTGAGGCCCTGCACTGGATCCCCGCCCACGTAGGGATCCCGGGCAACGAGGCAGCCGACACCCTGGCGAAGGACGCCCACCACACCACTGTGCCCCTCAGTCGGGCCGTGACGGAGGGCGACTTCACTGAACTGAGGCTGCGGCGACACCTGGCGACCCACCACCCAGACAAACGGGTGGCACTGGGATGCCCCCCACGACCACTCCCCCAGCGAGGCCTGGCTCGCAGGGAGACCTCGCTCCTTCTCCGGCTCCGCATCGGCTGCAGCTGGACGGCAGCACGCAGCTACCGACTGGGACGAGCGACGTCCCCGGCCTGCAGCTCCTGCGGGGAGCCGGAGACGATCGAACATCTCCTGCTGACCTGCCCGGCGTACCTCCAGCAGCGGGGCCCACTCCTGCAGGAGTTCCGCCGCCTGGGCCTCCCCTCTGGCAAGGAGGAAGATCTCCTCTTCCCCGGCCGACACCACCTTTCTGCACTTCGAGGCGTCGTGGAGTTCCTTGAGTCGTCAGGGCTCTCCGCACGCCTCTAAGGACATTTCTACAAGCGGGAAGGCCTCACGGCCTCCCACCCCACCCCGGGCCTGACCGGCCTGGCACAACACCCCTGCAGACTCTGCAACACACCAAGGCCTTCCATCTCGGCCTGATACGTGCCGCCTATGCCTGCCGGTTTTGCTTCGCCCAGCCATGGCGACTCCACTCTATCTCTTCTTTCGCTCCCACTTACCCCTCCCCGTTGGCGCTGAGCCGTGCTCCCTCAAGGGCTGCAGAAGATAGCGCCAACCTTTCCCTTTCCCTCAAGAACCACTTATCATCATCCCTTGAGGGAGCACGGCTCAGCGCCAGCTCGTCGACGCGCGCCGAACGCTGTATGTGCGAGTGAAAGGGCGCGAGGGGCGCGCGCTTGCACGGGGAGTGAACGCACGGCGGAGAACAAATGCGCGTTCTGCGCCGTGCTCGCTTAAGGGCTGCAGAAGTAGGCGTCTCTTTCCTCCTTTACAATCACCATATATGTAGAGCAAACGCGCCTTCTTCCGACACGCGAAAGGCCGTAGGGGAGGGGGGAGGGGGAAGGAAGGGAGGCGACGTTTAGCTGCGGCACCAAGTGCCTATTTATATCAGACGCTCCGGCAACAGTCACCAACGCCGCACGCATTTTGAGCGAACGCGGGCAAAACGCCGGCGGCGTCGACAACAGTTCTGCGTATTGCCGGTGCTGCTGCATGTCCAAGTTTATACAGCTGATAAAGCTACTATCAGTACTCCGTATAGCTCTCTACAAATTTGCTATCGCAATTGATGCTTCGCCTTTCAGGTGAAACTGCGACAACTTTTTATATGAGTCTCCAAATTGCACCCGTTTAGCAAATGGTTGTAGACTATTTTGGATAAAGAAAACGAGTAACAGTGCAAATAACGGGACGTGACTGAGACAGGCAGTACTGTCCGGTTATTTGTGCTGTTACTCGTTGTATTCAGACATGTACCAACGGGCCCAAGTTGGAACGTTATTGTAATTTTAGATGCCTTGACGTCACATACAAGTATTTGTAACTGCAATTCGAATGTTCAAGTAAAGGGCCTTCAAGTAAAGGGCCTGAGACATCCGTGAGCAATGAGACCTCACGCTTGCTATTTTGACAACCTCACGTCGCATTCGACCAACGTAATCAATGGCCCGGCTCACATTTCCGTTCTTTTCTTAAGCTGCACTTAACGCTACGCTTCAGAGGGATTTCATAAGGAAATGCGCTTAGGAAAGTAAAAGCTGACGCTAACAGTGCGCAATTTCTAGTTAGGGCTGTTTTGTACTGCACATTGGTGCCAGCGAAAAAATTCAGGATTTCATGACACAGCACTCCTAGAACTCAAGGCCCAAGTTTCTCCGCTAGTCATTAACGGATAGCTGCAAAGGCGAATAAGAAGTAAAAACAAAATTTTCGTGGGGACACACAGAACACAAATTATACAAAAACGATAAATACTTCATTTTTACTTCGCATTGTATTTTCGGGCGAGGCGAATGTGATGTTGTGTATTTATTATGTTTCGAAAGTTCGCTCTCTCTCTCTAGTTGTTGTGTGTCAAGAAGCCGCCACAAGTCACGCCATTTGGGGAGCGCTCGCGTGTTCAAAGCGCTTTACGAGGCATCCGAGAATACAAAAAGGAATCACCATGAATTATTAGGCATTATTCCAGACACTCCTCCGTTATACCTAGCGTGCGCAAAAACAGAACACCTGCCGAATAAAATAAACACAAACGTAAGCACACGATCCTGAAAAAAAGTATATGAGCTTGGAGTTTGACGAAGCTTAGACTAGAGTTTACAACATTTACTTTACAAGCATTCTTAGTTCTACAAAACACAGGGAGTTCGTCGCGATAGGCAAAGAACACGCAATAGAACCAGGCCCGTGCGAGTTTCCCGACAACGATGCGGAGAAACTGAGTACAACAGAAAGACAAGGATGAACATAATGGTGAGCGCAGTGCTGCGCTAGCTTACAACAAGTTTGTTCCAGAGACGCGCAGTGTTTCTGTGAGTAATCTCAATTCCCATGGCAAGTGAGGCATGGCATCACGTCAACGATGGCATGGGTACATGATTATTTATGAAAACCAGTGCCTTTACAGATATATGGCTATATCCCGTAGCAGTGCTCACACATTATCTGCTCAGCTCTGAATACTTGCTGCTAGAATTAACTCAAGTGTTAGCTGCCCATTTCATTAGCATATTACCCATAATAAATAGTCCATTACTCTATTTCCAATCGAACTGGTTTCCTTGAATAGTCCCGTACGCGAGTCATCTTTGACATGGTCGTAATGAGCAGTGAGCTCGATATAAAAATATGCACGTCTCTCGAAAAAAAAAAACAGTTGAAGGTTAGCGCCGTGTGTTATCCTCATTATATCTGTCATTGTCTCTTTGGCGCTGCCGAGTTTTCCATCATGGCAGACCATATAGCTCAAATTACTGCCTTGGTTAACAGTGTGCACAGAGCCCTTCCTTACCGTTTTTTGCTGCGCCTTACAAGACCGCGAATAATGGAAGTGTTAGTGAGAATGGCAGCCCGCACTTGATTCTTTTATGAAAATGTTTGTTAAACGTTGTAGTGATGGCCACGCGCATGTGTTTACGTGGTACGTTTGCTTAATTCAACAGAGCTGAACGTACGAACTTAGCAGCTCAAGCATAAACTTCATTGAACAACACATGAAAAATGCTAAACACAACAACAACTTAACAATGCATCTAGAGACACTATAGACACTCGTTCGGCAAGTATCAGTCTTAGCTACTCTGCACTCTCTTAAATACAACCTCTTACAAGTAATGTCGTAAAACTAAAGACCTTCGACAACCACAGCATGTAGCTTACGGTACGATGCGTCAGAGGGGAACGTCGTTGGATCGGCACGATCGGTAGTCCTTCGTCGTTGATTTCGGGTGGCACCGCGTCGCTCCTAATGACGTGTCGAGGACGACGTCACTCGGTGACAGTTGCAATCCGGCAGATCGGCTATCGTGGCGAGTGGTGCTTCTTCCGCACAAAACAGCTTTTGTCCCTAGAACACTGGCGGGACTGACTGGGGCCAGAAGCAATGCGCCTACGGCCAGCGTAGCAAACACTCACGTATCCCAAGTTCCCAGGTATAGCCGCGGGACCAGCAGCGGTACTGGAACCGAAGATCAGCGCCGAGCCGAGCCCGGTACTCTGGCGGGACGTCTCTGGTTAACCATGGTACTGGGGCAGACCGGCACACCATGGCCGTCTCCTTCTCCAGGAACACTGCACCAAGGCAACCTCGTTCCTCGTTGCACACGCACGTCTCCCCGGCTGCCGAAATGGCATCTCATCCACTCGCTTTCATCCACTTGCATCCACCCTCTTTCTTGCCCGTTCAATTTTCTCTATCTGCTCCTATCGGCTCTGGTTCTCTTTGCTCATTCCATCTCCAAATAGTACTTGCCACTCCTTACAGTCATAAAAGACGATTTAAAGAGGAAAAGCAGATCACGTAGACAAATGTATACACCATGATTAAAAGGGCTAAGCATAGTCACGGTTGGCATGACGCTGCGCCTCTTTCTCCGCTGTGCGCACCCTTAAGGGCAGAGCCATCAAGACACCTTCGAGCGTGCTGTTGCGTAGTTCTTACCGGCCCCAGATGTCGGGAGCTCTCCCTCTCTCTCTCTGGTATAATCACACTGTAAACTCGGGCACCGAGTTACTCTATTTTTTCTAAGGTTGAGTGATGTGGTGTTGGCGGTGGGTTGTCGCGACTGGCGAGTTTATCTTTGCGATTTATCAACTACAAGGAATAACGTGTTTTATGTACCTTATACCACACCCCGATTACAATTCCTAACTTGGGCTTCCCTTTGCAGCTTTCTACAGCAACTATTCAGTTTTCCGTTTTCTTTATTAACAAATCTAAATGCATGGAACTCTACTAATAGCTACTGTGAGTCATTGGAAGCAATGCAGCCTTCTTCCAACGAAAACGCCGTGAACTGGCAAAGCGCTGAATTTTTCACCGAGATGTTCACCCGCAGCGACGGCTAGGATGAGGTGAGAGTTCTCAGGTCTATAGGCATGTCTATTTTACCGTTAGTTGGCACTGTTTTCACGCTACGCACCGGCTGGGTACTGGCTCTTCTGACTTCCAAATAGTTCCCTGCACTGTGTTCATGAGTAGCTGGCTCTAGCTACTCATGGCTATTCAGACATGCTCGAATTCATGCAGCGTTCGCAACGCTGCATAAATTTAGAATGTACAAATTTCACAGGTGCTGCACTTCATTTGGGCCCATTGATGCATCCAACGAACGTGAAAAGTGATCTGAAATGCGATCAAGCAAGTTCTCCCGACAGCGAAAGGCGACGGGCTCAGGGTATTCAGAAAATGGGCTCAGGACGATCGCCGCCTGCACTAAGTCGAGGTGCGCCGGCGGGAGAGCCGAGTAAATCCGATTGGAAGAAGCTATCGGAAGTAACGGGTTCAATCACCTCTCTGAGACGAATGCCGCCGCTACAATTCTAGGCAGCTATAACATTTTACTATAGCCGTGCAGCTCGAGGCGATAAATCTATAGGCCGCGCCGGCTGCCCGATCGTACCGGCCCTTATCGAGCCCCTTTTCCGTTGTTTAGTAAATGTGATAAACTGAAAACCTTGGCCATTAAACTACCCGCTATTTCAGAATCCCGGCAAGAGACAAAGCACAAGACGAGAGAGAAACACCGGAGAAATATCATTCCAACCTTTAAAGGCCGACCCACGTGTAGCGATTTTACGGCTAAAAAGCGGCGGCCGGCCGCCTCACGGTGTCCTCCTGGACGTTGGCGGCCAAAACATGGCTGTTCACCGCCGATCAAGCCGGGCTTGATATTGTGAGCCGGCAGCCAGCTGCCCGCCGGAAGCGACGAACGCCGGCGGGGAGCGCGGACCAATTGGGGCTCGACTGCGCCCGACTTCCGGCCGCCAAAATTTGATGCCTCTATCCGTAAAATAAAATAAAATTAGCCATAAAAGCGGCAGCCTGCCGCCCTGATACAGTCATTTACTGTGTTCGCGACATTCTTTAGCAATTAAACTGTATAAAAAAAAAGCACAAATTGCTGTTGAAGTTTTTAAACGCGCAGTTTGCGTTTGGATGCATGGAACATCGCCGCCGCTACATCCGATCACGATCACCACACAAGCAACAAAAAAAAAAAAACAGGATGACTGGCGACGGCCGCCTGCTTTTCGTTGTGGTGTGTGCAGCACGACGAAGGCACGCCGCCGCCGAAAGTTCGTCAGGCAAGTTCCCTCTATCTGGGTCGGCCTCAAGAATTGCTAAAAGAAGTGCAATGCATACTCACTAAGAATAAAATAGGGCACTAAGAACATGGTTAGAAGTGGGAAATGCATACATATAACGTTCAGTGTCGCGCCTGTACATTACTTCTGATAAGCGTGGGTAGTCACCGATCTCGTTGATTATAGTCGAATTTACAGCGAAGCGCATAAAAAATTACGGAGAGAGAAAATCGTCATGGCTTCAAATTGGGTTATAAAGAGAACGTCCTTTCTTCAAGGAAAAGGCCTCATTTTGAGCTGAATTTACAAGACAGGAGAGAAGGTGAAAGGCCACACCGCTACTAAACATCTATCCAGTTTTATTGCTCGCGCTGCAATATATAGTCAGAGACGAAAACGGAAAAAGATAAAGTTTATAATGATGTATTAAGCGACCGGTTGCGTGAACACGCGAACTTGATGCGCAGGTCTGTCGGGCGACTGTCGCGTGGCGGTGCAACGCTGTATACGTGCAAGTGCCCCCATTCGTTTGATAAGTGCGTGATTGTGGCCAATTATGAGGACCTGAGGGCCAGAGAGAGTTGTCGCGCTTTCCCCATACGTATTACGGAGATTCTGTGCGTGTTAGCTCTCTGTCCATTGCATCATCAGATAGCGGATTGATTACTTGGCAATGTGACGCACGTGTTACGCTAACCTTGTCAGGTCCCTTTGTCGTAGTTTTGCGTGCAACATGTCTACAAATTTATCTTTTCTTCCCCGTTTCGCCACTGACAATACAATATATTGCTAGGCGATCAATAATACTGGATATTATTGTTAGTAGCGCTCTGTCTGGTCGCCTTCTTTTCTTTCGCGAGGATTGGGCGTAAAATAAGGCTTTTTCCATTACGAAAGAAAGTTTCACCAACCAGCCAAGCAGCTATAATGTCGCTACGATGAGTGAGCACGGCGGACCATCGACGGGCATGTGGCTTAAACGGTTCTGCTGCCTAATGCGGGCGCTTTTCATGGCTTGGCCGAATAAACACTACAACAACTGTCACAGCCAAGTCAGTTTTCACGAGAAGCAATCGACCAGACCCATCGGCCACACTTTGGCATGTGCACTCGGAACCTCAACTACGACACCGGTACCGCCTCACTGCCTTCGTGACGTCATTCCTTCACTGTCTTTGAACGCTTCACTTCAGGTGCCACATATTTTTCACGTGACGTCGACGCATCGGTTTCAAAGGCGCCAACTACTAATAGTAAATTCCACTGGCGGATCTGGAGCAAGTTTTTTTGCTCCGCGGCCGAGAATTTGAATTCCACTGGCGGATCCAGAGCAAGATCGCATGTTCCACTGGGCGATTTGGGGCAACTTGCTCCGCGACGGAGCGCTCCGCGTTGATCCGTCTTATAGAGCCGGATTTCGCCGGAACTCCAGCGACTAGGCGCCGTCACTTCCGGAACAATCGGGTACGTCGGTTGCTTGCAGCGCTTTTTCAAGCGCTGTCTGGTAACCCTGTGGCGTTGTTTACAGTTCTGAAATGGCGTCGTTCGACCCTGCCAGATTGCTCGTTGCTTTGAGCGACAGCGACAGTTCGCACAGTTCCTCTTCAGAAAGCAGCAGCAGCAGCGATGAGGATGAGTCGTACGTACTGTACGAAATTTTATTTAATGAAATGTTTGCAGAGCCTCCGCACAAACGCCCCAAAATCGTCGGCTACGTCGAAGAAGACGCGAAGTGCAGTTGCCGCTGTGCCTAGAACCCCCAACGTGGTCTAATGCGAGATTGGCAACATGGGTAACCGGATGCGTGCGACAACTTCCGCTGCAATCCCTGCCGGAGCGTGTTTATTTTTCACTGGTCGATCGGGATCGGGTCGCTCCGCGGCGGATTTTCTTGCTCCGTCGTGGATTCGGCACACCGCTCCAGATCCGCCAGTGGAATTCACTATAACCCACGCTTTCAGTGGACCTATGAGGGATGCCGGAGTGGGGAACTCTGGATTGATTTGGACCACCTGGGGCTTTTAACGTGCACCTAAATCTAAATACACGGGTGTTGTCTGAATTTCCCCCCATTGAAATGCGGCGGCCGTGGCCAGGATATAATCCCGCGACCTCGTGCTTAGCAGCAGCCCATCACCATAGCCACTGAGCAACCACGGCGAGTCGAATGTTTCTTTAGACCCATGAAAACTGAAATAGCACTCTATATGAAGTTTATCATGGTTGCAAATGAATTTGATGCTAAGTGTATATGGAAGTAAATTCAAGCAATCTAAGGCAGTCGAAGTCCCAAGTTATGTGCTCCAGATCATTGCCGTTTCTTGTTTCCGCTTTCTTAATTGTAACCGCAAGTGCCATGTAATATTTAGCGCAACTAAATTTTTTGATAACCAAATCCGGCTTCAACGGCAGTGCAGGTCTTTTGAGTTGTCGTGTTAAGTGAACGAGCACATCGCCTCGGGAGGCACACCGCTGGGCGCCGCCGCCCTATAATTGTCAAATTTACCTACTTCAAGACAAAAGAGACCATCTTATGAAATGGCCGCATGTTTAAAGGCACGCAACACAGTGTCGGCGAAGAGTTTTCTAAGACTGTGCAGAACGCCCGCAGGCACCTTGTCGCTTTTGCGAAAGGGAAATCTGCTCGCTTTTCGTTGCGCTATAAAACATTGCACATTGGTACTAAACGCTATATATTTGACGAGCCATCACAGACCGTCAAAGAAATAGCATAGCAATCGCATTATCCTACGAATTTAAAGGGAACTCCCCCTTCCACCCCACGTAATAATCTGTCTTTCTCAGTAATTTTCTCCAACATACGTAGCTTTCTACGAAAAGGTGAACACGTTTCAAACCTTATGTCATCATCGGCCAGTAACTTACTGATACTAACAGAAACGTGGCTTACAAGTGAAATCCGTGACGCAGAAGTTCTGGCCGATCTTCCCAACTTCGACGTTTATCGATCCGATCGGAGAGACGCACGTGGCGGGGGTGTTCTGATTGCCGTGAACCAACAATTGCCGTGCACGCGAGTTAACATCGACAGTGAACTGGAAATACTGTGGTTAAAATGTCAGTGTTCCCCGCAAACAGTGCTGCTGGGTGTTTGTTACAGCGTCCCTCACCGTCAACCAGAGTTTTCTAATCTCTTAAACAACATATTAAATGAAATTACTGCAATCCACCCCAATGCTATTATTATCCTTTTTGGGACTTTAACTTTCCCAGCATTAACTGGCGCGACGGAACTGCTTTACTAACAAATCAAACTGAAGCGAGCGACTTCATAGAAGTGTGTTTAAATTACAATTTAACACAACTGGTACTGGAGCCGACTCGTATCTCGGAGACTTCTGCCAGTGTTTTAGATCTCATACTAACCAATCATCCTGAAAGCTTATCATCCCTTACATATCTTCGTGAGATTAGTGATCAAGAAGTTATTCACGGTGTTTTCAGTTTCACTTCCCCACCACGTGACATGCACAAGAAGACAATAGTTTATACGACAAAGGTAACTATGAGTCCTATAAATAATGAATTATACGCATTCTTTTCTACCTTTTGCTGATCAATTTCATACCCATTCACTTTATGATAACTGGCTGATGTTTAAAAACAAACTATGTGAACTAAATAATCAATTTATTCCCAGTATAACCATTCGCTCCAATCAACAAAAACCATGGTTTACGAGATCTATAAAACGACTAGAAAATAAAAAAAGCGCCTCTATCCTGCCACTAAAATCAAGTCGAGCTCAGTCGCGTGGGACAAATATTACGCTGCTGAAAGTGCTTACTTGATAGGAATTCGCGATGCGAAGCGAATATTTTTTCACTGTGACTTGCAAAAGATTTTAGTTACTAATCCCAGAAAATTCTCGCAGGTGATAAAATCTGAACAAGCGCGCGTGAATACTCTTACTAACGAGCTGGGTGAACCGGTTACGGATCTAAGCTGTGCTAACACGTTCAACAACGCGTTTTCATCAGTTTTCACAAGTGAAATGGGAACACTTCCTGCTCCGCCAACCACAAATATACCGTGCAACATGTCAGCCATCACATTCACAGCCGTTGGGCTTTCATCTGTAATAGAAAATATTAAGTTGTCTTCATCAGCTGGCATCGATGACAACAACTCTAAACTACTAAAAAACACGAAACATATTTCTGCAACGATTCTGTGTTTGTTATTTTCACAATCGCTTTCCACAGGCACCATACCAGATGAGTGCAAGATGGGGAAAGTTATTCCAGTCTTCAAATCAGGTAGCAAAAGTTATCCACTAAATTACCGCCCCATCTCATTGACAAGTGTTCCCTGCAAGATCATGGAGTATGTAATCTGCTATATTATCAACTTTCTAGACGCTAACAACTTTTTTCATCCTTCGCAGCACGGGTTCCGCAGGGGCCTGTCTTGCGAGACCCACAGCTTGCACTCTTTCTTCATGACATTCATACTAATCTGGACAGAAACATTCAAACAGACGCCATATTTTTGGATTACGCGAAAGCGGTTGACAAAATATCGCATCAGAGCCTATTACTAAAACTTACACATTTGGACTGCATCCTGATGTCCTAAAATGGCTCGAACAATTTTTAACAAACCGGTCGCAGTATGTCTCAGTTAACAACCACGCTTCTAACGTTGCATCCATTACGTCAGGCGTACCAGAGGGATCCGTCCTTGGCCCCCTTTTTTTCTTGATTTATATTAACGACGCACGTATCCTGCCATATCCGTATGTTTGCTGGTGACTGCGTCATTTACCGCGCAGTCAATAACATCACTGACCAAACAGCTCTTCAAATTGACCTTAACCACGTACAAGAATGGTGTGATCATTGGCTGATGACATTCAACTCTAATAAATGCACTCTTGTTTCATTTACTCGACGTCATCACCCGCTACGTTTTCCTTATCGGATTAGTAACGTCGCTGTTGAATTAGTAGAATCTTACAAATACTTAGGTGTCACCTTGGCTAATGACCTAACCTGGAATGTGCATGCTACTAATGTCATTTCATCGGCTAACAAAACATTGGAATTTCTAAAACATCACCTTCGCTTCGCTGCACTGCATGTAAAGCTGTTAGCCTATTGATATTTAGTAAGAACGAAATTTGAATACGCATCTTCCATCTGGGATCCGGATCAAGCATATCTCGCCAAAACCCTTGAGGCAGTTCAAAATCGCGCCACCAGGTATATTCATTCTACACACTCCTACGACGTCAGCATTTCATACTTGAAAAAAGAATCTTCCTTATCGCTTCGATCCTAATGTCGCTGCATTGCCACCCTCTCCCTCTTCCATAGGTTCTACTATTCGACGCTTAATCGTTCACCGTACATTGTCCCCCCATCACGCCGGTCACAACGCATTGGCCATCCCCTGCAGGTAGCACAACCACACTCACGCACAAATACATTTTCAGCCTCGTTTGTCTACCGAGCATCTAAAGACTGGAATGCCCTTCCCTCATCAAGTCACTGCGGTCACCTGTTCATCACAATTCGTTCAAGATGTAACAACCTTTTTAAGTAACGAACTTGAAAGCATTGTAACACTTGTTTGTATATGTTATATTCCCACCCCTTATGTAATACCCCTACTACGGGGTCTTTAAGAAAATAAAATGAAAAAAAATTTAAAAAGTCGCGAACTGTGATTTATTCTTTCCAGGTAGTCATTCCAGTCTAACTAGAATGACGGAACGATTAACAAATCGAAGTAAAATGTCAAAGAATATTACTCCTTATGTCATAAGACGTAACTATAGTAATCATAATCGTCATAATCGTAACTAGTGACTGCGAATATGAATGTACGCACTTCATTCTATCAGGGCTAAGCTGGGGCACGAAAAACAGCGCTCACTTCTCCGAAGACGAATCAATTCGCCTTCGCCGACCTATTCGGAAACCGGTCCAGACAAGAAGAGGAGCTACGCGCACAGTGAAAATAAAAGGAACAAAAGCACCGTGCTTTGCCTGAATTGGCAGCCCTCATTTCCGACTACCGAGAAAGCTCGAAGAAGATTGCCATGTAATACAATTAAAATAGGCAGGGCTAATTCTCCAATATACATCGGGCTCTGGGAACCAAGGGCTCGACTCTGGAACTGATCCCGCTTCGTCATTCCGCATGATACTGGAGCCTTCTGTTCATCCAAGTAACGGAAACTTGTCAAGGAGAGAATGGTAGTGAAAGGTGTACGGCACAGACAAGTATGACACTAAATATAGTGAAATTTCCGTGGCGCTTGTCTCAAAGTAACACTACCTATTCCAAAGGATCATTCAAGAATTCACTCATACCCGGTGGCCTATTGGGGTAATTCAAGTAAAATAAATTAAGGAAACTAATGACACCGTTCATTATTATGCACCATTCTATTATAGGTCTGTGTGCTTTAGAGGTACCTATGAATCAGCATTAAATACACAGGTTCTACATCGGATTCGTTTTATGTCTAACTACGCAGAAGAGAGGCACGCACTGTCACAGAGTTTCTCGATCAGAAATACCTTCTATATCAGCCGGAACATCCACTGGCACACACCTAGTTAAGCAATAATGGGGTTAAACAAGGAATAAGGTTTTACTTTAAAACAGCAGGACGCACTGTTGCCCTGAATGCTCACAATATGAGAGGGATCGAGCTTCGATGTAGCATAGCTTCCGTGCATAACCACGAGCCGGCGTGGTACAAAACGCTTCGTTCAGATTTCTTATTTAATTCGATGATGTGATGTAATATGCCACTGAATCGTTTCCCTTGCTTATGTTATCTTCCTTACTTGTACTTGCGCATTGGCTTAGGGTTAGAATAATTGCGCTACGTAATCTGTGATTGCTGCAGGGGCCTGGTAACGAACATTAAGAGTACCGATTTGCACGTCACAGTAGGTGTGCATATAGCAGCTCGCATTATATTACGAAGGGAGAACGTTGCTGGCTGCTGGCGCTGTTTTACTACGGTTATACAAGCGTAGCGCGTTAAAGAACAGTTGAAATTTGGACTTGTTGCTACAGACACATCACAGTGCTTTAGGCACCTAGCAAAACAGAACAGCACGAGGACGTCCTTGTCCGTCCTCTTGCTTTTGTGTTCTGTTAGGCCCCTAAAGCACCGCGATGAAGCGTTAATAGCATGATAATACACTTGCCACCTTCCCGACACGTTTAATGACGAAGCAGCTAGCAACGTGCTGCGTTACGAAACCATGTTCAGAGAAAGAAAGCAATTTGCATAAAACGACAATGACTGCATTCAGAAGGCTTCATTGCAAGAAGTCGGCCTGATGAGAACGCAGATGCTTCGTGTGGCGTCAGCTGTCCATAATATTTGCGTCTGCTGGATTCTGTACAAATTGTTTGCTTTATAAACATGGCTCGCACGCAAAAAGAAAGTTTTCGTCCGTTTGTGCGGGAGAGAGAGAAAGGACATGTAATAAGAATCGCATCTTGCATTGGGACGTGTAGAATTATCATAAAGGCAGAGACATACTTGAGGGCATGTGTTAGGGATTAGTACCTTTTCTTTTACTGATCAGTGCTTGCAAAAAGAACTAAAATAATTTTGTATGTATACCTTATATGCACTTTGTATATTCTCGGCAGGCGCAGTAATGTTTCCCAACCACCTGAGTTTAAAAGAAAGTTCCACATTCGCCGCCTAGATAGGGAGCGGCGCTGGCTAACACACCCGGGGCTTAACTTGTGCACATACACAGATACCCAAAAAAGTGAATGTGACAATGGCCCCACGCGAAGCCTAATTCTAAAAGCACCGCACGCATAATGCGAACGATGTGCGTTCGGCTCCGACCTGCGGCAAGTTATCTTATCGGCCACTTTCGTTTTCTTCTACCCTATTATTCTTAGATTTCAAGTAAAACAACAATTATTTGCCCTGTGCTTCTTCTGGCTTCATTGTGTCTTTCTCTCTATGTTTGGGGATAACGAAAAACGAACCCTTCGTATCACCCTATTATTCGTGCTCGTTCCAACATTTTGTCCCTTATCTCAGGCAGTCTACCAATTCGGTGAGACAAGTGTTGCACCATTCACTGATTTTAGACGCTGAAGGTCCACTACAATGGCAGAAAGAAGTGGAGAAAAATCTTTCAGCAAAGCTAACTACCTAAAAGTCAGTGTAATGTTGTTCTCAGCGCCACGCGAGGTCGCGGTCGAATTTTTATTTCGCTGAGCATCGATCTGCAAGAAGCTGTGCTGAGCACATTTCTGTGAAGTATGTGGTGTGTGTGTACTCGATGCTCTAAAAAACACAACCGCGCCGCATATTTACGTGACCAAGCAGCACGCCTTTCTTGGGCGTTACAAGCATAAGCTTAAGCATCTTAGCTAGGCGGATTTTCCGCTTCGCGAATTGTTCAGAAATTGGGTTTTGTGCCGTAGGCTTTATATTGTGCGGTAACGTGACCGAGCTGCATTTTCATCGAGTTTGAGCCGTTCGCTGCATTCTTTATTCTCTGTTTTGGCGCCGTGCGTTTGTGGAAAACTTGCCTGCAGAACATTTTTGTGACCGATTTGTATTGCTGATAATTATTTGCTGTTTTCACTCTTTTATCTTTTGACTCTTCATTACTCGAAACTTTGCTGTGATAACGACTGTTACTGTTTTTCTTTGTATGGGCTTTTCTTAACCGAAAACACATTGTTATGAGAAGAAGTAGTTTAATGATTTGAAAATGTAGAGATGTCGGCCGGAATATGGAGCATCTGGCCTGCTACTCTACGTAAGAGAGGGGGAAGAGGGGAAGAAAGAGGGTCACAATGGGGGATGATAATGGGAGGAACGAGATGGAAGGACACATTGCATAAATGTTATCACAAGCGTGAGTGCAGGCCCGTGTCGCCTAAGAAACGCGAAAAAGAAGTGCCTCTATCGTCTGCCAACTCTGTGGCCATGCGCCTAGCAAGAGGTCCTCCGACAGTGGTCTATTGTGCAAATGCCTCAAGGTGGCTGCCAGTGTCAGTCTTTCGCGCGCATACTCAGGGCACACCACGAGCACATGGTCTATAGTCTCTATAACACCACACACTGAACAGTCCGGGTTGTTGAGACTCAAGAAAGTGATTATAGCGTTAGGCTCCTGATAACGTGGTCGCTGATTTCATGAAGGGCCGCATCGACTGCATTTCATTATTGTCGAAATGCAAAAAAAAATTGTTTGCTTAAATTTAGAATTATGTTCAACAGCCTCATGTATTCAAAATACTTGGAGTATCTGAACGTTTCAGTTTTGCTTTTCAACATTAAAACCCATCAATCGCCAAACTTAGTGAAACTGTCGAATACGCTGCTCCAAAATACTCTCATGGAATCATCTTCAATTCGACTTCCAGTTAAGATAACGCTTCTTGGGAATATGTATTTTGGAGCAACTGCAGTGAAGGGTGGTATATGTGCTACCGCCGGGTAAGTAAAAGGCTGCATAAGGAGTGATCGCTATCGGGTATTTCGTATTTGTTACTCTAAAATGCATTGACTGATATTTTACAAACCAAACAAACACACCAAACTAAATCAACCAAAGGCAGCGATCCCCATTTACAGACAGATCTGACAAGGATTTGAAGTTTCCAAGCCCGCGTCTAAAATAGCAGTAGAGACGTTTATGTACTCATTGACAGTCTGGCGTTTGATAACGTGGGGTGCTTTCAAAACATGTCAAGTATACAAGCTTGTGCGAAGCAACCGACGTGGCACGAAAATAAAATTTGCGGGGCATAGCAGTTCTTATAGTATTCGGGAATTTCGCCAAATTGTTACCGAGGTTGTGGGAGAAAGTTCGCATAACTTGAAATTCAGAGCAGAGACATACATGTGAAATATACGTCTTTCTCTAGATGCCTCCGCAAAAGAACGCCCCTGGTAACAAATACATAGACGGTTAAATTTTATACCGTCACCTCAAACACACGCTAATCTCTTACCTGGAAGTTTAAAGAAGAGAATAGTTTCCTTGTTTAAAGCAAAAGTTCTGGCCTGTGAGAGTGAATTATTACATGTATTCGCTATTTACACAAGCACGATAGGCGGTTGTTCATCTGTGCAAGTATAGTGTGAACCTTTCTGCACTCTTGCTCATCCTTGTCTCCTTTCCCCCTTCTCTGCAGGGTAGCCAACCGGACGCAGCTTGGTTAACCTCCTTGACCTTCCCTTGTCAGACTGTCTCTCTCTCTCTCTCTGACACACACACGTAGACACACAAATATGAGATATTCTTCCCCAATGCATCATGGTACGCACCTAGTAAGACGTCTGCTTAGGAGCTTCCGCTGCAGGGTTCAAATGATGAACAGATAGAGAAGGTGTCAGAATGGCCGCTCGTTGTGAGTAAAGCAAAGAAACGACAAACGCGGTCGTTTAAGGTTAATTGTACGCAAAGACTTATACACACAAGCGCGAGCACTCACACACACACATACATATGCAGACACACTCGTATGCATATGCAGACACACTCGTACTCACACTGGTATACTGTGATCTCTCAATAACGAACTTCCTTATTTGCTTAAGCAGCCCAAGCTGTTTGGTCTCGACGAAGCTATACGTCATGCGAGTATCGTTTGCTGTCAGTCCAGTAACCTACCACCTTCACGTAATGGAAAACAGTGTCTAAAAGAAGTTGATGCGTAAGAAGAAAGCTCGATGTCAATAGAGAACTGGCAACCGAAGGCAACCCTCCTTGTTACTCTTTCGTTGCATATGTTCATCCCGCATTCCTGTTAACGCGCCTTACGCACCACTCTTTTTATCCGCCTTTCAGGTCGATCGCACAGCTACCCTGACCCCAGAAGACGCACGGGAAAGCAAGAGGTAAATACCTTCCGAGAGACAGAACGCTGTAGTGGCCACTATGCCTACGCCGGCAGAAGGGTTTTCTATATCCTTGTATGACCACCGAGTTCGGCGAAACGTGCTGTTTGCCCGTGCGCGATGGACGGCCAGCCTTTGCCGGTTACTTGCTTATTTATTTACCCGCCAACCCTGAACCATGGTTATCCATTCAAGCTTCCGTCAAGCGGCTTCGCACGAGCATGCACCACCGGTATCACACTTTTTTTTTTTTGCTATATATCATTCCCTTTGCATGTGCACCACATTTGCTATGACGTAATGAGTAGCGATGACTTCCTGCTGCTGTGTTTGCTTTCCGGTAACTGGATGCGCCATTTTCTTCGTTTTTTTTTTTTGTGGTCTGGCTTTGCATACACTTTTCCTTTAGCCTAACGGGAAGCAGTCTGCTTTGCTTCGCGCCATGAAGCTCTTATGTTTGCTTGTTTCAGTTGTTTGGTTAGGAGCAAGAAGAAGAGTGTGAACAGACTGTTGTGTATATTAATTAATTCTACACAGGTCGCATCGCTGCCTTGATACAGCAGTGGGTGAACTTTTATCCCCAAGAGTACATACACGCCGAACGCACAATTACTCATTATTCTATAAAGTTGCGTTATACGCATGTGCTCGAAATTTCATTTGGACTACTAATGCATTGTGTGTACGCGTTGCTCAATGGCTATGATAGTGTTGCCTACAGCCATGGAACCATACATGCAGACTGTGCGTCAGTGTAATACAAGTAAGATATAGCGTAAATAAATTCTATACAGGAGAACAATAACATACACAAGCACACTGATTCATTAACGTTTCTTAATTGTGTGTAGCAGGAAAAGTGTATTCGCAAGCGCCAAGCTTTGATTGGTGAGAATGCTTGATATGCATCCCTTTGGTTGCTGTTATGGTTGCCTAACTTTTGCAAGACCAGGAGTTGTCCACCAGATTACTCGGGGCTAAGTCGTTGGCTTAGTGTGGCTCTGTAACGCCTTACTGGGATGCTTCTAATCAACATGTGCGCATTAGACGTGATATGCGCTGTAAACAGACGTGGTTTAGAACTTCCATGAAAGCCGACAAAGGTAGGCAAAAGGTATGAATACAAAAATATTCTCGCTCAAATGCGCGGGATACAAGGCCAGTCAGGTTGGCGTCCCCACAGACGAAAGCCCGGATTAATCTTCGGAACCAACGAGATTCGGACACCGCTGACATGTTTTCCTTCAAGCACAAGGACACTGAAAGGCTGAAAACTAGGCTGGCGCGGGCGGGGAAGGATAGAAGTTGTTGATTAGTGAGCCCTACTTACTATTGACCTGTTCATGACGCCGAGGCGCCTCAATCATCTTCTGAGCGTTGGAAGCCGACTGAGACACGAGCTGGCTTATTTTCCGGATGGCTTCACAGAAAGATGATACGCGACAAGCGCCAAAAGAAGACGTGCTGCCTGGGGCTCAGCTTCCGCAACGAGGTCAAGTGAACGAGAACTATCGCGTATTTTCGCGGCGATACAATTAGCGAATCATACCGACCGGGTAAGAGTGGTGTTCACTTGATAGGACGGGCGTTACGACACCACGGCGCAGAGAAAGGTCGAGCTGGATCGCATTTCTCACTGAATCGAATACGGCTTCATAGCAGTACTTGTTTGGGACAACTTCGTGATCGCAAGCGTTGTAGCATGGTGGCTGGTTGCTCAGCCTCTCATTTTTTAGTTTTTTTTTTTGGTTTTGACATGGTACAAGAAAGCATTGTACGTCATATGTGAGCGTTCTGTATACAGTGCAACCCGCGTTTACCTTTCGTATGAAAACTCCATGGATTTTTGTCATCCTGTACATCACGGACTACACACATCGCTACATCGTATGCTTCTTCAGCTAGTCGGAAGTCTGCATAACGCAAAATGCAGCATTCCTGCGCCTTTTATATCTCTGCGTTTCTCTTAACCTCGGCCACCTGGGCGACCACTTACACTCGATTTAGCTTGCTTCGTGTTCGTTTTTAAGCGAAGCTTTATAGGCTGACAAGTGTTGGCGGTGGTGGTGGTGTCCCGCTGAAAAGTGGGCCAATCCTGGTGGTAGAGCAGAAAAGCTCAATGCCACATACCAGCTAGGGACAAAAAGACAGAGAAATAGAAAGAGAGAGAGAGAAAACAAGAAAGAGCTAGAAAGGAAGAAAGAGAAAAAGAAAGAACGACAGAACGAGAGAAAGAAAGAGAAATAGAGAGACAGAAAGAAAGACAATCACCAGGAAGGTTACATACACAGACGAAAAGCTTCACTTAGCCCCAATTTCTCGACAGGGGAAGACCTGGTGATTTCTTTTGCAGGTTTTAAATGCGAAGAATTTCTTGGCGAACACTTGCCATTTTGACAGTATCTATCTATCTATCTATCTATCTATCTATCTATCTATCTATCTATCTATCTATCTATCTATCTATCTATCTATCTATCTATCTATCTATCTATCTATCTATCTATCTATCTATCTATCTATCTATCTATCTATCTATCTATCTATCTATCTATCTATCTATCTATCTATCTATCTATCTATCTATCTATCTAGCCGCCTACGTCTATGTGGTGTCATGGTCGTTTCGTTAACTTGGTAGATACCAAAATTGGCATATTATGACAAGAGTGTATGGCGAACACAAATACTATACCATGACATGAATATCATGACACGTGTGTCATGTAGGTCATGGAACAGCCGCCTACGTCTTGGTGCTAGGTCGTTTCGTTAATTTGGTATGTAACTAGCATAGGCTCGGACGTGGGTACTAAGTGAAGGAAACATTAAAGTATGGTGGTAGAAGTCATAGTCATGAGCATGACTGAGCAAAAATGAAAAGAACTAAGCAAAAATGATTAAGGCTCAAAAACCACAGAAATGGGTTCGGACATAATGGTAGGTCGTGACATAAATATCATGACATGCGTGTCATGTACGTCATGAAACAGCCGCCTACTTCTTGGTGCTCTCATGGTTTTTTGTCAACTTGGTAGCGCTCCCCGCACACTGCTTCGCATAACATCGATTCCCACAGAGCGTGGAATCTGCCAGCTTTTTTTTTCTTGCTATCTTTCCTCACTAGTTGTTGTGCTGCTACTATTAGGAATGAGGTACTCGACGAAGTCACTTTTGTTTGCTTTCCTTTCGCTGTTTAACAAACAGAGCTGTACTGTTGTTACTGACCATACCTACAAAGCAGTTCGTAACCGGTCGTGACTCATAAGAACTGGCACCAGTAGTTCCTGATAACATTGTACTAAAGCTGCAAAGCCGCGCACGAACGCACCAAACCTTTCGCGAACCGTGTATAATGTCAGACAAACAGGTTGTTGTCGACACAGGTGTGCCAAACTTGTCTCCGTCAATCGTTTCTGGCAGTCCACTATAAGTAATAATGTCTCCAATGTTTTAATATTTTTTGAGATTTACATTAACCGTCAGTATTACAATTTACGTATTATAAATGATTTCTCCATTACCGAGAACTGTACATTTTCCTTTTATATATTTTTATTGTTCTTCCCCGTTTCTTCCAGAGCACTTCCTTCCCTTTGACCATCCCCTGCAAAGCAAAAAGCGAATATACACTAGCTAAACAGTGAGCCTTTATATAACCGCTTTATTTCTCTGTAATCATGGCTAAGTAGCTGTTTGACTTATATTTAGTGCAACTTTAGAGGTATATCGTTGCGTATAGCTCCAAGCAATGCGCAGATGGTCGGTCAAAGTTCGAACTCTATTAATATTATTAGCGTTATTTTACTATGTCATTCTTATTAATATTATTATTACGTTTGAAAGCATATTAGCAATTTAAATGCAGAAATAATAAATGAAGTAGCTGACTGGCAACTGCAACCGAAAGGGGCACGACGTTCTTATTCTTGAAAAAGGACCGCGATGATAAGCTTAATCACACAGAGCTTATATTGCACTTGAGAGTCCACAAGAAAGCCATTTAAAAACACCGGGCAGCCCTTTTGTCCCCCTCAAACTCCAAGTTGGTTTCAGCTCGAATAAAACGGCCAATTATACAGGAGAGGAGTAACGGAGTCTCCGGGGAAGCAGCTTACAATTTAACGCCGGGGCTGCTTCTCGGACGGGGAACTTGTTTCACTTTGTGACTCTAAAAGTGAAGCTACCAGCGGCCCGTAAACCAGCGCATTTGCAAGTGAGGTGACTACTTTCAACAAAGCGCAAGTATCAAAGCCCTCACTGACCATTTATTAAGTTTATGCTGCGCCTACGATTCAGACGCAGACTCCGGGCGTGCGCTTCTTGGGTCTATACTGAACAAGCCGAGAAGATGCGAGTTTAGCAGGAAAGCCGAGATAAAAGGGGAATCTGCGTAGCCAAGATAAAAGAGTATCAGGCGCTACATTCATGACCGTTTTCGTTCGTATACGCAATCGTTGTCTATGACCGGCCGTATTCGCTAATAGTATCTCCAGCATGAGGATTTCCTAGAATTTGGTCTTACTAAGAGTTCTGGCGGAAGAGAGAGAGAGAGAAAGAAAAAAAGTTGTCGCAGTTTCGCCTGAAAGGCGAAGCATCAATTGCGATAGCAAACTTGTAGAGAGCTATACGGAGTAAGGATATTAGCTTTATCAGCTGTATAAACTTGGACATGCAGCAGCATCGGCAACACGCAAAACTGTTGTCGACTCCATCGGCGTTTTGCCCGCGTTTGCTCAAAATGCGTGCGGCGTTGGTGACTGTTGCCGGAGCCTTTGATATAAATAGGCACTTGGTGCCGCAGCTAAACGTCGCCTCCCTTCCCTCCCTCTCCCCCACGGCCTCTCGCGCGTCGGAAGAAGGCGCGTTTGCTCTGCATATAGGGTGATTGTAAAGGAGAAAAGAGACGCCTACTTCTGCAGCTCTTAAGCGAGCACGGCGCAGAACGCGCGTTTGTTCTCCGCCGTGCGTTCACTCCCCCTGAAAGACGCGCCCTTCGCGCCCTTTCACTCGCACATACAGCGTTCGGCGCGCGGCGACGATTTCTTCTCCAAATGACGTCATACGGAACCTCACGGCGACGGCGACGGCGACGCCGACGGCATAAATCTGCTTTTGAGTGTCCATATAATTGCTATCGCAATAAAGGTCACAGGCCTGCGCGGCACACGCAGCACAGTCACAGCGTAAGCTGGTGGCGCGACTCAAGAGTAGCTCCAATTTGGGCAACACGCACAACAGGGTCTTCGCGGCAGTCTGTTCGCCTCGTTTTGACGAGAACAATCTGGACTGTCCGCCCGGCGTCGACGGTGAGCTTCGGCTTGTAATGCTCTCTGCACCGTAGTCTGCTGAGCGCGATCAAGCCTTACAACTGCAATTTACATGTCGGGCACGCGCCGTTTGCAGGTACCTTAACGAGATGGAGCCACCCTACTGGCAGAGGCTTGGCAGCTGAGGAGCACGTTGATTGCGCGCCTCGTCTGTATCCCATCTCGTCGTCTGCACCTGCGCGCGCTGCGTTTGCAGGCACCTTACCTAGATGGCACCAGCATACTGGCGGAGGCTAGGGTCATCTGCCCCTGCGCGCTTGCCTTATAGGGCATTTCTGCTGACCGATAGCAAGGGCTTGCGTGACTCAGTGGTAGCGTATCTGGCTCCCACGAAGCGAGCGCGGGTTCGATCCCGGCGGGAAACGCGTACTTTTTTCGCATTGCCAGCGATAGCGGTTACGGCGGCTAAACGGCGGCAGCATTATCGCGAACCGAAACGGTTATTGGAAGGAGCCCATAACAGCTTACGCTGTAAAAACAGCGTAGCTTGCACTGGAGGCGCAATTCTGAAGAGAAAGCGGAGCTGATGGGCATTAGCAAGTCCTGGCTTTTGGGCTAGGCTAAACACTACCATGTCATACCCAGATGATTTCGTAATTTATTTATTATTGATCGATTATCGATTACCTATTGATTGGCTATCGATTCGCTATCACAAGGTATTGGTCGCATATTCGGGCTAGGCTGAGCACTACATGCGTAAGATGGATAACCGGTGGACCATTAGAGTTGTTACAGAATGGATACCAAGACAAGGGAAGTGCACTCGAGGGCAGCAGAAAACTAGATGGGGTGATGAAATTAGGAAATTTGCAGGCGCAAGTTGGAATCAGCCAGCGCAAGACAGGGTTAATTGCAGATCGCAGGGACATAAATAAAGGCTGATGATGATGATGAAACACTACCAAGTCATCCCCAGCATTTTCCGGAACTTCGCGAATTTAGAAGGCGTTGACAAACCGGCCAGTCGACGCCCGTGTGGTACGCTCGTGTAGTAAGAACCGGTTGACTGTATTATAAGGGAGGTGCGTCAACTAACGCTGCTCTTCCTTTAGTAGAAAGGATTGCAAAAGAAGCTCTTCTGATTATCAGTCGCGGACGAAGCCTATGTTTAAAGACACTCTCTTTCCACAGTTTTCAATGTTACACGTGTTCAATTAAGGTACGAACAGTGACCGAGAACGTTTCACGAGTAGTTTATTTTCTCATATCGAGGGGCAGCCTTGAGCGCCTCCTGCGAATGGCATTGAATTTTACCCAAACGTCTTGGGGCCTTGAGCACTTCAACTGTGTAGACCCGCGTTCATGTACCTTATTGCTATTTGGGGCCGAATCCTTGACGATGTTGTTGCGCTGCACGATACTTTGCTATTGTTCTTCCTTGGTCACTTTGGGAGAGATTTGATGCCCACGGCATTAGGTCATCAGGCACCACTTGCACCGGCAACTGTGGCAGTCTTTAGAGAACTACAAGATCTTGACGAATATGCATACGCACGAGAAATAAGTGGCCCGGATTGAGCGACATGATCGCTGTGAGCCGTAACCACGCTGCCTCCTTCGAATATGTTATGATTGCCCTGGTTACAGATGGTGGCGAATCCTCTACCTAACGCCGTCTAAGTACACCATGTTATTAGAAAACGAGAATACTGGCAATGCGAGCATCAAGTTTCGCGGTATAAAAAGCAGCGTACAGTAAATATATTCTGGGGTTACGCACGTCGTACGTACCTTACGTGTTTTGTAGAAATTATACACTTGACTAGTCCAGTGTACCATAGTATCGAAATACATAGTTGACTCTCTGCCCCTTAAACTTGTATTACTTTGCAGCTTCTTGTACACAATGTTCTGCGTGTACCATTGACTATTTGTCATGCTTTTGTCATATATTCATTGCGATAGGAAGTATAAGGACACTCTAGGCAAATTTTAGCTGTCACTATCAGCGTTGACATCAACGTCGTCGTCGCCGTGAGGTTCCATGTGCGATAACATTCTATCGTGCCCCGCGCGCCGTATCGTTTGTATGCGATCGAGGGAACGTTTGTGGCGGTGAGCCGAGAAGTATGGTGGCTCGATGCTCGCCGTCCTGCCGGGCACTCAGTAAAGGTGCGCCTGAAGGGATGGTGAGCATGCGTCTCCTCCTCTAGCACGGTCGTGGCTGTGCCGGGATCTCCGCGCTGCGGAGCGCACATACACTGCCCGCGCGCCATATAGTCGTTATCGGTGGTGAACTGAGATGGCGGATCATTCATGTGCGCTGTCTTCCTGCGCGCCTAGTGTTGTACGTCGTGTAATCTGAAGTTTTGGAGACGTATTGAAGCGAGGCGCAGCAGGTAGGTTCGGTTCCAAAAGCCGATGCCCTTGATCACGACAGCGTTGTGACATCAAGTGTTCGCGGTCATCGAATTATATTTTTTCATGTTTTTTCGCGCGCGCGTTACACCATGCTTGCTAATTATTTAGTAAGTGAATGTTTACAGCAGTTTATAAGGTGGATAAAACTATCACTCTTATTTCGTGTAGCTGTATAATAATCTGCTATGGCCATCATGCTTCCGTTTTCTGGTGAAACTGCATCATTTTTGTTCATAATTGTATGACCATGACGTTAAGACGGGGCTACGAGTCAAATCAGGCCTATTTCTTGGCCTTTAGCTCCAGCACCATGGCAAACGAGAAATGTCATGTGTTGTCAAGTCAAATGAATAAGTAAATAAATAATATAGCTGAAAACTACAGCGTCGTACACTTTAGAGCAGTTGATCATTGAATTGTTTACGAAGGCAGTAATTGATGCACACGCACTTACCTTAGCACGCGAATTTGTCATGACGTTCCCTCGATGTTCGGTGAACTTTGTCGGGTTGTAATTGGTAGCCCCGCCAGCGCAGCTGGCAAAATATAGCTCTGCGTGTAAAACGTGCTGATAAGGCACTTGCACAGATAATTTTTTGCAAAGGCTCTCAATAATCCACATGGTTTGCGTTTTGCGTAGACATTTACGTATGCAAGTAAAACTTACGTATGCACGCAAAGCCCTTTATTTCGTCAAATATAGACAATAGGTGGCTTGAGTAGTTCACAGAGGACACCGGAGATACATAATACTCGTATAATCCTTATATCATGCATTGGAAAACCGAACGAAGCGATAGTTTACTCAGTGTTTTCAGTGCTGCTTTTTAACAAGAAACACAGGGACGTTTGAATAAGGCACTTTCTACAGAGGCTATATATGTATGTATATATATATATATATAACCTGCGCTAATTAAACATTTACCGTTGGGCAGTCACAAAGTGCTTCCTACTTTAACGAAATATAAGCACCGTGCTTCGCATACTTTAGGGAGGAGAGCGCGCAAAGGCAACTGCATGCCTCTGTCAACGCAGAAAATGTGGGTGAGCCCGAGTGCTCAGTAATAATTTTCGAAGCACATGATTAACCTAAACACTTGAAACTTTCGGTTCCAGCTTAAAGATATTCTTCGTAATCTCGCCTAATAACAAATAAAGAAAAGACTTCGAGAAGCTAGAAAAGAGCTATCGACGGTACCTGCTTGTGACAGGGCATTAACGAAAGGAACTGGCAAGGGTCTTAGCCACCAGTTTGCTAATACCTCCGGCCACGCTAACAGTCGGTACCAGGCTTCTAATTGCAGCCTGACGTGCAACCAATAAAAGCCCCGTGAGGGTCTTAACGACCCGCCTCGATCGACCGTCGGGCGCCCTCCTTTTTCTTTGCGTGGTCCCAACCCTAATCCAACCGTAATTCCAAGGAGCGGGGTTAATGGACGCGGTTTTCTTTTTGTTCCAGCAGTTCTCGCAGGACTCGCGCAGAAAGTGCACTCGCTGTATATAATGACTCATGATAGGAAAGTATGACCTGCAGATATTACAATAGCTCCGTTGATTTTATTTTGAATGTGCTTCAGAACGAAGGAGGCTTGATGGAGCAGGGACATTTTTTAGGGATTCAACGTAGGCAGCATGGCCTTTTCTAGTCATTCACTGCAACTTGTCCGATCCTGGATGTGAAACGGCGGCTCCGTGATTCAAACGTCAACACAGGAAAATACACTATCTAATGAAAATTGGTTTAACATGAGGTATAGTGCGAAAGGGCACGCAAAACGACAGAGGAGGCGAAAACACAAGAAGGCTCGTCAGCAGGAGTATTCAAATTTAAGTGTACGTCTCCTTCATCAACCTATATTTATGTGCACTGCAGGACGAAGGCATCTCCCTGCGATCTCCAACGAAAAATCTTAGGACTAACGTTAAGAGACAGGAAGAGAGCGGTGTGTATCTGAGAATAAACGGGGATAGCCGATATTCTAGTTGACATTAAGGGGAAAAAATGGAGCTGGGCAGGCCATGCAATGCGTAGGATGGCTAACCAGTGGACCATTAGGGTTACAGAATGGATACCAAGACAAGGGAAGCTCAGTCGAGGTCGGCAGAAAACCAGATGGGATGATGAAGTAAGGAAATTTGCAGGCGCAAGTTGGAATGCGCTAGCGCAAGACAGGGGTCATTGGAGATCGCAGGGAGAGGCCTTCGTCCTGTAGTGGCTATAAAATATAGGTGATGATGATGATGATGATGATGACTTGTTCGTTTGAAACATTGACAACGATGCGGGCGCACGTGTCGTCAGTATCTTCGAAAAGTGAGTGAGTGAGTGAGTGAGTGAGTGAGTGATGTAGAGAGGCATTGTCCGGCCGTGTTATTTAAAATGGCGTCATTTCACACTCTAATGCTATTATTCCAGTTTTGTGGTTCGCGGAATGACACAAGTAGAGAGAGAAGTTTAATGATACGAAATGCAGAGAGGTCGGCCTAAGGTATATTCCTCTAGCCAGCTACTCGGCCTTGGGGGAAGCGCCAGAGAGAAAGAAAGAGGGAAGAGGCGCATGATGGATGACGATGACGAGAGAAGGAGGATGTAAGACATACGGCAAGCAATTTGGCATGCTCAAAGCCTACAGTCCAGGCCCGTACTTTTTAAAGTGTTCAGTAACGGCTGGATGACCTTAAAATTTGATTGAGCGTCTGGCCAAGGGCCTAAAATACCGTCCTAAGACAACGGTGGGCTGTCGTCACGCATAAGGTCTCTGCTCAACTTTTGACGCTGTTCCACGTACTTAGGGCAGTCACAAAGCACTTGATCTATAGTCTCATTCACATTGCACAACTCACAATCTGAAAACTCGGTGCGTCGCATGAAGTGCACGTATCCGCGCGTATAAGTCAGATAAAATATTGCCTATTATTACCGTAAGACGCATCCTCTATCGCGGCAGTAAGGATAAAAATATTGAGGCATGAACAGAGGGCGAATGCGGATAACATGGAGGAAGCGTTTATGTGTGTAATTACCGTTATGACGGCATATTTTATCGCCGCTCATCCAGCCACGTCGGATCATTTAATTTGGTGTTTGCATGCTTAGCTGCCTACGTTTTCTTCACGGAGTTGATCTTTGTTGGGAGCAGGAGGTGTAACCACGTCGTAGGATTCCGTATACTCTCTCATCAACTGAATTCAGAGTTGTGCCTTCTTTTATTTTTTTCTACTTACCAACTTTCCATCTGCTTAGTGCATACGTGCCAGAGGTATTATTTCTGCGTATCTTTCTGCACAGTCTTACACCAGAAAAGGGCAGAGGACGCGCCGAGAGAGAAAGAGAGAGAAATCAGTGCCCTTTCAGCAATGCTCCCGAATTAAAATCATACATAGTGACATCATCAACATCCAACAGCTGACAGCATGAGGAGGCTTGGTAAGCAAGAAAATACGCAAAGGACGTGTGGCGAGGCCGCCTTGAAATTCCTGCACCAGCCCGCTTTAACGTCGTGGATAATAACTGCGTCTACTCAGACCTAGACAGCTTTTTATAAGCAAAGAAATACAATATTATCTTCCAAAAGTACAAAAGGCTAAACTTAGCAAGTTGCAACAGGTTTAACTAAGCCTCGACAGCTAAAATACGAGAAAATACACGGAAATTCGTGTCGTCACATTGACGTACAGCGCTGAGATCCCGGCACGAAATTCAAAAAGTTTAAATTTGATCTTTATTTTCAGTCTTATTATTCAACTTATTACCGCGAGATTGACTAAAATAGAGTTTTAAAAGAATGTTTTATCATAGTAAACTGATGTACTGCTTCTTCCTAGCGTCCCTTTAACGGATTGACGTGCACGGCAATTCCAGTGTATATCCACGAACTATCGTTGCAGTACAACCCGACAAATATTTATCAACCAGCTCCCTAGATGCACTCGAACTTGAAGTTAAGATATCACCTTCAGTTGGAACTCTTTAGGCATTGTGACACTGAACTGTAAGGTCATTAGCATGATATTGCAGGATCTGGAAGGACGGGCGCAAGCGATGCGGTGACCGAATAATTCAAAAGCGGAAGAAAATTTGGGGCAGCTTCACACTAGCGGCGCGATGACTGGGCAAACAGCGAAGCTGGCGACCCCACCTAGCTTTACGGCCAAGTTTTTGCGGGATTATGCCTCGAGACTCCGCCACGTTTTGCGCAAGATCACCCCGGAATCATCGACAGCCGAAGGAGCAACGAACACCCGGTCATCAAAGTATCTGGACGCTTCTGGACGCTCAAACGTTTTGCTCGGTAGCGCGGGCTCGTAACTCCAGAACATCTGCGAATCACCGTCGTTTCGCCACCGCTTCGGCGGCGCGATACTCGGGATCGGACCGAAGTCGTCTCACTCGCTCTCGAGTAGCAGCGCAGCGGCTTTCGCGCCGCGCTTCCTTTTCTTCGGGAGTGACGCTCTTCTTCGGTTGCCCCATCTTCGCGGCGATGTGCTCGGTGCGAAGAGGGCGGGGCTTTGGTGTCGCCGTGGCGGCGACGCGGAGCAAAAAATCCCGTAGGTCGGTGCGTTGACGTCACGGCTTAGCTCCGCCTCTGCGCAGCCGCTGCAACCACTCCGCACAGTGGGGTGACGTCATGACTCGGCAAAACTAAGGCGAAGCGATGCGGCGCGCGCGATGACGTGAAGGCTCACGCAGCTATGGCGAGGCTCGGCGCGGTCAGCACAGGTGGGGTGTTGCGTTGCTAGGCGACGCATGGTGACTTCATCGCCAGCCGGAGGTGTTGCGGCGTACACTCGACGAACCATCCTCGAGCTTAAACAGCTTCTCTAGTTCACAGCGTTATGTGCCATTGCACTTGGACGCTTTCTGCACTACCACGAGGAACGGCCCACATTTCGGCGTCACACCTGACGGCAAGCGCCCAGGTTAAAGAGCTTCGCTGTTAAGACTACATATTAAGCGGTCATGTTGCAATCTTTGTGTAGTGGAATGATCGTAAAGTGGTTATTAATTTGTTACAAAACTGTTCATTTTCTTCTTAGCGTTTGCATCATAACGATGCCATTTGTTCTTTCATCCCGTAATGCTGCCGAGAACAGAGCCCGTCAGCAGAACATCTGCAGCAGTAATGGATACAATCGCGTTCAATACGAGCTGCAACACAGGTGCCCGTGGTCGAAGGGGCTAGAAAACTGCATGGCGAAAACCACACCCGGAAATTCCAGAGCCAGACACAGTTCCAAAAAATGTTATTAAATAAACCAGTATTTCGTATGTCTCGGCCGCCATACAATGTCGGGGCCACGGCGACTCCGGGCAGCGGTGTTGCTGCGCATATTGAACGTGACTGTATATATATATATATATATATATATATATATTGATTCGTTATATGCAGTGCTTTTTATGTCTGCATTTCCTTTTCTTTATTGTCTTTCCCGTTTTACCCACATTTGAGTTAGGAATAGCCGGCCTCATACGTGTCCCCTATTTTGCATTTAATAACGAAGGAGTATCGGAGGAAGTGATACATGTCAGGTATTGGAAAATATACCATCCTCCGTAGTGGGTAGGAGCCATCTACGAGATAGGGAACGACAAAATATAGCAGCGGAATCCACCTGCACCAGCTGCAGCCACGGTCAGCAAACTCCGACAGGGTTCCCAAGGGAAGCTTCGTTTTAAAGAGTAATGCCGCAAGTGTTTATACGACGCCTTTGCCAGGGAGCCACGCAATGCGGCCTTGGACCACCTGGAGGCCTTTTCAAACCGCTGGCTTGCGAGATCTGCTTTGCTACCACTCTATTCTCTCATGTTTAATGCAAGTGACGATGCACGCAGCCACCTGCGTTTGGAATTTTGCTCTTCGGCGAACTGTGTAATGATACTTTGGCACTATCACCGAAGAGGCTCTCTTTGTTGCATCCAGCGAAGGGCGCGCGATGATGGGAAAGAAATGGGACACCTGCTGACTGCTCCAACTTAAATAGGCACTTATTTTCGTTCGATGGCGTTCGGAACGATATAAGCAGTGTTCACATACTATCTCATTTTGCTGTCTCTTTTTCGAGCAGCCAGCTTGACTATCGTCTGTTTAACGTTAGAAACGCACAACTACGAACGTTCGAGGAAAAATGGCTTTATTTGAGTTTGATATTACCATGCCAGAAGCGGTATGGTTCTTAATATTCGAGGAGAGTCCACAGCTTAATGAGAAAGTGAACTATTCTTTTCTCACTTTCCTTTGAGTGAGTGAGTGAATGAAATAACTTTTATTACAGGTCCGGCGAGGACCCGAACTCGTCGCGCACCCGGCTAGTCCCACGTCGGGACCGGACTAGCGAAGCTGTTTAAGCTCGAGGATGGTTCGTCGAGTGTACGCCGCAATACATCCGGGCCTTTAGGCGCTCTAAGCACACTACCCTTCTATGTTACCTGGATCTAGTATTGAAATTGGATGAAAAATATGTATTACGTCAATTTTCTACATTAAAAAAGCGAGTGTCTTAAAATGTGATTCCCTCCTAATTTGCCATAATAACTGCCCCGACAGTATTTAAAAATTTTTAGTCTTCTGAAACTCGCGTTAGTATATACAGGGTGTTTCAGTTAATTTGTAACAAAGTTTAAAAATATTCAAATCGCTGCGTAGCTGGACAGAACCAAGTCAATGTTGTTTGCCGTCGCTTGGAGATACTCAGACTATTTTTTGCATTCCGCCTAATTAGATAATTAGTCATAATTAATTATTCAACTTCACAATAATAAAAATAGATGAAAAGTGTCAATGAGAAAATTTAGAGCGACATGAGAAACTCCCGATACAGCTTTCCGTTGCTCAATATGTGCTGCTTAAAAGTGTTTTTTCGAGCGTGAAAGATGCATGGGAATACACGCAAAATGCCTCGAGCGGCCAGCCGCGCGGCAATTTTTGCGTGTATTCGTGGGCGTGTATTCATGCAAGAGCGAAACCGCTGTTGCATGGATGCTTTGGGTGGGTCATATTAAGTTTGCAGCGTGCCTGCGCTTGTTTCTATTATTATTATTAATTAGGCACTGTGGAGACCTTCGTAGGTATATGTGTATAATGGCGCTATGCCGTGCTTCTGCTGTCTGACACAATCGCATCAAAAGGGTCATATGTGAATACCACCGCATTTTGCGTCACCTAATTTGAACAGCCCATTGAACCGTCGTTGAAAAAAAATTTCTCAGTAGGGCACAGCCGGCAAATTAAGCATATAAAGGCGGGGTGAAAAGTATTTAAGATGTAGCTTCCCTTTATCGATGAGGAACACGAAAAGACAACGCGTCTGATGATCTATGTTTGCAACCTGTCCACAGTACACATGAAGGGAAAACAACAAACAAAAGGATGCAATGTCGAGAAGGTTGGTCTCATGTTTTATACTGTTACGAAAAGTGAATCAAGTGAATTTGTAGTATTAAATGAATGTAGGCGTATCTACCCCGATATTATGGGATGGTGGGGACCTGCAGGGCATTGTTGTATGCTCCAAAGGTGTTCGAAGTAACACCCAAAGTGGTAGATGTGTTAAATAAGATGAAAACAAAGCACTGGCTCACACATTGTTGGTATTGGTACAAAAAATGAGTCAATTTTATTTATTGTGTTGTCATTAGGGCTGACTAAGGGAACCGAAGGGCTCCACTTAGTTCGGGCTGACGAAGGGCGCGAACTACTTCACAAACGCGTAGCCAATGGCGCGTTTCGCCACGAGAGACCCCGACGTTCCCTTTCCCTTTGTGACTTGGCGTCCCTCGCACTCGTTTTTTTTTTTTTTGCGCATGCGCACTCCAATCTTCAGTGGTTCTCCTGCTCGCTCACACGCACAAGGTTCGCCCTAGCCATAGACGGCTTCGCTGTTAAGAAGAGCAGCGGCAAATATTTGTTTAGCAAATACCCTCAACAAAAAATTACGGGAGAACTCAACCCACTATAGCCGTTGATGGTAATGCCAATATCAATCGAGCAATCTAACGACACGTCATATTCCTGAAGTCAGGTTTATTTAACAGGTGCAATGGCAGTTTTGAGGGTTTCGCTGCTTCGGCTATATTCTACATAGACCTGATATCAACGCACTTTGCTATGGCACTCGCTTGCCATGGTGGGCCATGATCACGGAGGCATGACGACGACATTATGACGCCGACGCAGTGACGATGGAATGAGGAAGAACCAGTGATATCGATCGAACAACACAGATGCATAACGACGCTCGCATAGCGACGCCGGCATTCTTTAAATTATGACGATGGTATAACGGCGACAATGTATCAACGGCGACGTGAGGAGAATGAGATGACGACGACTGTATGACAATGATGACATGACGGCGATGGTATGGCGACAAATGCTGAAGACGCGGGAAGGACTAAGATGGCGCGACCAAGACGGCAGAATGGCGGCGGTATGACACGAAATGCATGATAGCGTCTGTGGGACAACGGTGCAGTGACGGCAATGGCATGACAACGGTTCCCTAATCCAGATTGAAGGAGACTGCATGAGTATGATAGGACAAACAAGGAATGACGTCGATGGATCAACGAAGGTGGTTTGACAAAGACGGCATGAAGACAACTGGATGACGATACTGAAGTGATCGCAATGGTAAAACGACAACGTGACGACGACGATGACGACGGCATGACGAGAGTCCGATGTCGAAGTTACAATGATGACGATGAAACGACCACGACGGCGTCCTGATGACGATGTGGCAACGAATGCATGATGACGTCTGTATGACAACGATGGCATGATAGCGGCACGAGGACAACGGAATGATGACGAGTGCGTGATGACAATGGCATGACAATGGCTTTATCACGAAGCCTGTATGATGATGATGGTGTGATACCGATGACATGACGAGAGCCGGATGACCAAGCTGGAGTGACGATGATAGCACCAGCACGACAGCATCACAACGGCGGTCTGACAATGCAGGCATGATTGAGACATTCTTACCATGACGGCATGACAAGGGTGGCTTGATGACGATTGAATTACGATAGTATGATCACCATTAAATGAAGAAAGATCGGCAATCCGATGGCGTTACCGGATGAAACACAGTGGATAAAACGACAGCGTCAAGACGACGGCATGAGCAGAGTCGAATGAAAGCTGGAATGATGATGAAGCAATGACCACGACAGCATCACCACCCCGAACACATACCTAGTCGCCCAAGCTATTAAACGCGGCCTCCCCATTATGACGGCAGACAAGAAGTGAAATTCTACGCTGGAATTATGAGCGGCAACGGTGCCAGCTGTGGAAGAAGACGACGACGATGAACGCGCGAGCAGTGGCACAAGCGTCTTCGCGCGGTTGCGCCGAGGGACGCCAACGAGCCCGCTGTGGAAGAAGAGGACGACACTCGAACCATCGCTGATGATGACAGTTTTTGTTGACGGACACGAAATATGCACGGAACCCTAGCCATAAACAGCTTCGCTGTAAAAATTAATGCAGTGGAACCAAAGAGAAGACAAGATATAAACATAAATACCTACGAATAATACACAGAGGATCAAACTAAAAGCAAGATTCAATTTTGACATCACGTAGTTTTGAATGTGGCACGCTTCTACACCAAAACAAGACGTTTAGCAGACGCCATCTAAGCGTATAACAGTATGCTTTCCAATTCTTCTTGAGTTTCTTTATCTCCCTGTGCGCCGCACCTTGTTGAGCCAGTGCTGTGAAGCAGGGCTTGCCTAACCACTTCCCAGGTTTTACCTCATATCAGTACTGAAGTTCTAGTTTTACTACAAAATACCAGCTTATACAAGGAATGCCAAGTCTCTTCTCATCTTCTGAACTGTTGCTTCAGAGAGAAAAAGTTGTCAGCAGGCAGTATAGGCTTCGTCCCCAAAAAACAATCGCATCGTGTTCGCAAGGTTAGCAATCTTCAGGTTCAAAATTGCCGGTTTCCACATCGAAGCTTGTTTTCCGAATTCAGTAACTATTAGAGCCTCTATCGAATAAATCCCCCGTGAAACTCAGTGGCAGCCAGTCTTTCTTTCATTCGAAGGCCGCGCTAAGACAAGACGAGACAGCATCCTGGAAAGCGAACATACTGCGTTCGACGTTCACCTTAGTCGCTTGTTTTGCTTTTCTTGCGCCTGCTCCACGCGAACGAAACGCTGTGAAAATTACTCAATCCAAGAAGAAAGTGCGGCTTGAAAAGGACAGAGTTTCCGAGCGTGTTAAGTACTTGAAACTCCGTAATAGAGACAAAATAAAATAAATAACTGAGGGAATTATGAGATGAAGAAGAAACTGTACTTGTCGATAGCAAAAATCAAGCTGCTAAAAATGAGAAGGCTGAGGTCTCTGCGAATTGGCTGCTACAGTCTTATCCAGACAAACACGCAGCCAGTATTTGAAAGGGCAAGAAAATGTGGGACAAACTGAGAAACAAATGATGGTCGCGCACACAGCTGGAAATGAAAAACAGAAGAGAAAATAAAGAAAAACAGTCTGGTTCCTGTCCTACGTGTAACTCAATTCTCGGTGGTTTGAGGCATCATGACGAGCGGGCGCTAGTATTTTTGTACTTACCGGGTCCCCTAGTTCTTTTTCTGTGATGTTCCATGATCTCTCAAAGTTTTCTGCTTCGATAAGGTCGAAAAGGATGTTTAATCCTTGTACATTGCGTAAGAAGTTTGTGCTGTTCCCATGAATTGGATATCTTCTTGTGAGTAGACAGTTCTTATTTGCCGAAAGAAAGGTCTTAGAGTTAGTGAAAGCCACCCTATAACAATCTGTCGTTATTTTCTCCCATCTCTCTCCATTTCGCTGTTATTCTGCTTTGGATTGCGATGGTCACTCTTAGAGACAGAGTGCAACTATAAAGTACGGGAAAGTGTATTGCACAAGCCCTAACATGAGGTCACATCGTATAACGTATGTAATATAGCCATCTCTAATGCAGCTTGTTTATATAACGTTGACATCACTCTCTGGTAAACTTCACACAATTTATTTCATGGAGCTAAACGTTAAGAAGGTCTAATTTATACTTCCATCAGCTGTTAATTGCTTTATTCTAAAATGCATATAGTGGGTAGCTGACGCATGCGCTATAGTAAATCATTGTTCATACTCAGGTGCTACGTTTCTGGATGTTACTCGAATTCTGAGTAAAATTATTGGTCTTTGTTCAATGCAGTTGGTATTTTTCTTGCTTACTATTGCAATGTTGTAGTGACGGTGAAGAAACCAAGCTCTGTCAAACCATCAGTCAAATATCTAACTTTTCATTGGATGCCCTTGTGCCCAGATCATCAAGCAACACTCAAAGCACAACGATCGCGGCGAGTACAGTCGTCGGTCGCCGACATCTGATTAAGCACAGGTCCAGTGCTACCGCAATTTATGCGTGACTCATCGTAAATTGCAGCGTAATCGGGGGTGCTCGCGTACGGTGACTGTTTTTATCGGCTGACCACTGTTACGCTATTTTATTCACATGACAGCCAATCTCTGGTGATTGGTTAAATGATTTTAACTAAATGTATTAAAAGCGTTGGTGAAGTTTTGCCGGCGGCGTCGAATGAACAACTCGATTGGCAGTGAGTTATAGCAACAGGGGAACTCAAGCAAAAGAAAAATACGGTCGTTTTTTGAGGGCTGGATTGTTCGCATCCAGATTTACAGCGGGGTTTTCAGGTGACCATCTACATAACTGTTCAACTGCATCTCCTGCGATGCTGTAGTCATCACCATCTGTTAAGCGTCTTGCACATTTGCCAAGGTAAGCAATCTGTCTTGTGTAACCTTTCCCCCTCCAAGTCAGTATTAGCGCTAGTCGGTTTTACCCGGGCAAGGCCATTTCGCGTGTTGAGGAAATATGGTGGTATATATTTAACAGGCCAAATACAGTGTTTCGAATGTTAACGTTCCTTGTCTATTGAACAAACAGTCCTGGGAGATAGATACCTTTGCCATTCATAAAAAAAAGAATTGTTTTCGAGTTTCTATCGATATCTATTGAGTTGGCTCCATATAATTATTATTACACATATTACTTATTTAAACGAAATCACTTGAGGTAAATATAAACTTCTGAATGCTATTAAAATATAAAGAAAGGAAAGTGACCACCTGGAGTTGGCATTTGTAAGAAAACAGGATGTTGAACGCTTTCTTTTTTTGCCTAAGTAGTCGGACGGTCAAGTTAGTACTACAATCTGCTGCTTTCAGTTGTAGAAAAAAAATAAATCTGGACTACAGACCGAAAAAATATAATACAGTTCAACATTGTGGATGTCTCTTTCATAGAAAGGTAGCGTATACAAACACCGGGGTAATGCGCAGGGTGGATACAACGCCGAGCGTACCGCCAATGCATAAAAATGTACAAGTGCAGCAAATATCTTAATCGCTTCGCACAACAATCAAGGAACCGTAACCACCAGGAACGGGCCCTCTCCACCGAAATCGGCACCGCGACGTCGAACTACCTCTCTAATGAAGCCGCTCCTAGAGATAGCAGGTGCGGGGTAATGCCACGATCGAAGCAAAGACAAAAGAAGATCTAATGAAAAAAGTAAAGAAATAAAAAAAAAAGTAGAACAGATATGGCCACCCAGAGGACAGGGGTTGGGTGGGGGGAGGGTGGAGAGGAGGGGTAGTGGAAAGTTTTCTGGGCACTACGGGCGAGAAATGAAAGGCGTGGTGTGCGGTGAAACAAATGGCTTCTTCTTACTCCGGCCGGTAACCCCAATCTTTCAGCTTCCTCCTGGGCGGCTTTTTATACTTTTCTGGTACTCTGATCTACAAAATGTTCTGAAGCAGGCGTGTATACGGTTGTTCTTACGCCATTCTCAATATGAGGATTTGACGTCTTTGCTGCCGAAGGCTTCTATTACGGGCCTGGCGTTGTGCAGTGCCATGTATTCGTGCTTGACGCTGAAACTAAAAAAAAAAAAAAGATGAGGTGCGCACTCCCAATCACGGGCGAACACTGGTCTATCTGAGGGGGAAGCGTTGCACTCGCTTTGTTCCTCTGACGCAAGCCCGCCCGGATTATGACGTCAACAGAGACAGACGCTTTTGCCAGTGGTCTTGTCCAGTGTTCTTCTCGATAATCTGTACGCAGGAGAAGTCATTGCTTTCTGCGATCTTTCCATTTTATTTGTGCGAGCGGAATTCGTACAGCGCAGCTCTCCCATTCTGAGCGATCCGGCCAGCGATCGATGCTGTAAGTCGTTTTGTAGCCTTTTCTTCCAGCGTGGACGCTCGCTTCCAAACCACACCGTCAGTATGGCATTTCTGAGGGAATCTAAATAAAACGTCCAAGCAAAGTGAGGAGTCAGTTAGGAGGATGAGACCGGTTTACTGGGTGACTTATTTTGATAGGCTTGGTGCGTAAGCAGATGTTCAATGTTTCTACTGTTCTTATTTATTTATTTATTTATTTATTATTTGATTGTTTATTCAAAATACCTCACAGGCCCGAAGAATGGATTGGGTAAGGGGAACTTCAAAATTTTACATAGTATAAAGAGCACACAATTATACAGAACATAACATCACTTTCTTCATAATAATACAAAGAAGAAACAAGTTTAGACAAACTCTAAAATCTTCAGATCAAAATAAGAAAAAGAAATACATAGAAGGAAAGCAGGCAAGAAGTTATTGAAAGTAAGAAATGCATGTTTATGTCGTGACGGAATTTTTCTTTGTTGGATTGAGCGACCAGGATATCGGGAAGGTCGTTCCAGAAGCGGTTGGCACTTGGAAGCGCAGATGAGATTTTAAACGAGCGTTATCATAAAAATTTGACAATTGGAGAATAATTGATAGCACAGATATGTGCCAAATTACGTGAATAGATACAGTCCCGCAACCATTGAAGTAAAATGATTGGTGCGGCCTTGAACAAATTATGACTAGAATGTTGGCTCGGGTAAGTGCCCCGTGCTTTATAGTTTCGGAGCAAACCTTAACGCGAAGCATTAGATAGGAAGCTCTAAGCGAGGTTCCTTATGGTGATTTTCAATTTCAGAGAGAAGCTGTTATAGGCTAGGTTCCAGGAGATTGTGTCAGTGCAGAAAACCAGAAGTGTAGTGTAGAACAATTTCATACACGCCGCTACACCTCGCGGAGTCGTACGAAAACGCCGGGTTGGCGGCGTTTTCAAACTTAGGATTGTAAAAGATGTGTGCATTATACCGCGATTTTCACCGGATCTTACGTTTGCTTCTTCATTACGTGACGTAGCTCACCCTGGCGACCACGTGAGTGCGTTAGCGCTTGTGTGCGCGCCGCGATTGGCGTAGCCGTCTTTAATAAAAAAATGTCGCAGTTTCACCTGAAAGGTGAAGCATCAATTGCGATAGCAAATTTGAAGAGAGCTATACGGAGTAATGATAGTAGCTTTATAAACTTGGACATGCAGCAGCACCGGCAACACGCAGAACTGTTGTCGACGCCGTCGGCGTTTTGCCCGCGTTCGCACAAATTGCGTGCGGCGTTGGTGACTGTTGCCGGAGCCTCTGATATAAATAGGCACTTGGTGCCGCAGCTAAACGTCTCCTCCCTTCCCCCCCCCCCCCCCCCCACGGCCTGATGATGATGATGATAAGTGGTTCTTGAGGGAAAGGGAAAGGTTGGCGCTATCTTCTGCAGCCCTTGAGGGAGCACGGCTCAGCGCCAGAAGAAGGCGTGTTTGCTCTACATATATGGTGATTGTAAAGGAGGAAAGAGACGCCTACTTCTGCAGCCCTTAAGGGAGCACGGCACAGAACGCGCATTTGTTCTCCGCCGTGCGTTCACTCCCCGTGAAAGCGCGCGTCCCTCGCGCCCTTTCACTCGCACATACAGCGTTCGGCGGCGCGCGGCGACGATTTCATCTCCATTGACGGCATACGGAACCTCACGGCGACGGCGACGGCGACGCCGACGGCAGAAATCTGCTTTGGAGTGTCCATATAATTGCTATCGCAATAAAATGCTTTGACGGGACACTGATCGCGACTGTGTACGCCCCCCTGCAATGCCTACGAAAGACGTCGAAACTTTCATGATAGACATCTTCGATTGGGTGATGCCAGACGACGATACGACCATTCTCATCATGGGGCCAATATTTACTACACCAGAGCCACCATAGCCACAGCTTCGCTGGCTTCCATCTTCAGAGTAGAGGAAGGGCTCCGAATTCCTAACAGCTGAGCTGTTTAAGCCAGCCGTTAGTCCGTTAGTCATCCACAAAAAATGCGAGCAGTTCGAAAGTACACAGAATGAAGAAACGCGAGCGCTTTTGTTAACTCTGTGTTACGTCCTTTTTTTGAAGTGCGCGGAACACTAAAGAGAAAAATGATCACTTCTGTGTCAGTAAATGAGCCTTCTACAATATCAAAAACCCCACTCTTACCACGATAAGACGCCTTGATAAGGCAGAAAAGGCGCTATAACAAGAGACGCGTGGCGACGCCCCCTTGAAGTTCTTGCACCACATCACTGCGACGTCACAGATTTGGACAGCGCATTCTATGGTGTAGTTAAATCTTTAGCAGTAAAGGTCGCCTACGTCGTATTCTAAAAGAGCCAAAGATACGAAAACATACTTCGAAATCCATGACGTATCAGTTGGCCATTCGGGGCAAAGTTCAAAAACTGAAACTCTGACCTTCATTTTCTCTTCTAATAATCTACCTATTATTTCAAAATAAGGAAGAAATAGAGTTTTCAAACAACGCTGTATTCGTTTAAACTGATTTAGTGTTTTGCTTCAGTGTCACTTTAATGTCAACTAGAATATCGGTTATCGGCGTTCACTCTTTGACCTACTCCACTGTCTCCCTGTCTCTTAACCTTACGTGATGGGTATATACTTCCCTAACTGCACTTTTGTGTAGAAGGGTATGTCTAAATGAGCGCGTACATTAAAAGCGAAGAGCTTGGATGACTGTAAGAAAGCTTTTGGTAGAGAAAGAGGAGCATGCTAAGAATTTTGGGTCACTTTTCCAGCCAGCACTGCACTGAAGAGCCTCACTCGATAACAAAAAACTTAGCGTCGCTTCTTTCTCTATGATTTGATGATAAACTTCATAGCCTATTCGCATAAACTAAATAAAACGAAAACACAATAACGGAAACAAAGAAACTTATGGACCCCTCCGAGGGTTACGCGGGAATCCAATTTCGAGTTCACGAAGCCAAACTAATACGACTCTCCACACACAAGCCGATTCAAGCTCTCGAATTGAATTCAGCCTTTTATTCAGTCATAGGACACATCCAACCGAAAACACAACGTTCTTGTTGACCTTATTTAACGTACGTTTCTTGTTCGATTTCTTGGATTTTTCTGTTTCCGCAACGCAGTCGCGAATTTTTTTTTGTATTTTACGCAACCTCCACCGTTTGCGGGGTGATTTCCCCGCTGCATATTAACATGGTTCATCTTGTTCTCCGTAAACAAGAGATAATCGTCAACGCTACAAGTGATGCACTGCAATGAACAGCCGGAGAAATACGACTGTGCCAGCATAATTTACCTCTTATGACACCTTCAAGGAAATGCACTCAGCAGCCCAAGGAACAAAGCAGGTTGTATGCATACACCAAAACGGGACACGACAACAAACCAAATGAAATATACTAATAGTACGCGAGCGGAAGTAATGGATAAATCACGTATGCATGTGTTAGTTATGTGTGACAGATGACCATGCTTCCTTGTGATGTGTGAATTTGCAGTGGGCAATACATTGCCTCATCAATCATGCATAGCCAATGACTAGCCATAACGGCAAGGAGTCCAGATTATAAATATTGCATTTCTTGTATAGCAAATAAACTTATTGATTGATTTATTTAAAAAAAGCATTGCGTATAGAACCCATGCACTGTGGTAATCGACGTTATGCGAAGAATTTTCCAGCGTTGTTTGGGGGTTCCGATAAGCGTTACCAGGTTGACCAATGTGTTTCTGCAAATCCGGTATTTGTGTGTGTGCGTTGCGAGCGAAGTGAACTAGAATTAACGTCAGAGTGCGTGCGTCGGAAGACAGCAGCAAGACGACGACGGTGGTAATGGAGATTGCATGATTTCTACGAACGATCACATTCAGGTCAACAACTACCACAGAAGTGAGGAGAAAGTCAAGAAACGCAGAAACTGAATGCTCACTAAAGGCAGCACGTGGTATCACTTGCAGGACACAGATCGGTAACTTGACGGCGATACTGTAGCACATCCTAAACTCCGCGTCCTTTTATAGTTATTCTGACGAGTGGCGTGGTGCAGCTGCTCGACTTGGCCGAGCCACGTTGGCGCTGTCATTGTGGAATTCGATGCAGCGTTGTCGTACTCGGGCCCTATATGCGCAAGGAAAGAGTAGGCCTTGTTTGATTCAGCGGCCTGATAACGACAAGCAGGGCCGTGAAAGTCCGGTACGAGCTTCAGGAGGAACGAGGAGATATTTGTTAGAGAGATATTTGTTTTTCAATTGTTGTCTGAATGGATGCGACCACCAGCCGGTGTTCAGGTGACGAAATGCCAGGATCTTATTAGGCGCGGCACCTGGCTCGAGCACAGGTAGCGCGCGAGAATCAGAGGCGAGAGTCGGATTACCAAACTGGAAAAACAATGAAACGACAATTACGGCATCACGAATAGGAGCATATAGCTAACGGCCCAAGTTAGCAGATAACTAGATCCATTGGGTCGGCAAAAGTTCTTGTCATTGTAATAACATCATACCGTGCATGCATATCATGAACTTATGTCATTCTTGCCATACATGTCAGGAAATTCACGGGAATCATGTCATGGTATGATATAAAGACATGCCATGATATGCATTCATGAAATTCTACTAATCATTTTATGACATGCATGGCATGACATGTAAATAATGTCACACATGGATATCATGACACGCACACCCAGAATATACATATTTAAAGAAATGCATTTCATATCATTCATCATATTTATGTCATGCCATATAGATGCCATGACAAATGTGTCATGTCGATGATGTCATGATATGTAATTCATGTTGTGTATGCATGCATGTCATGCATGACATGTCTATTCTGATATATACCCTGTTGAAGAAATGACCATGACGGCATCACGACGTAAGTGCAATGATAGATAGACGCAAAACGTTTGGTGTTCGCAAATATTGCTTCATATTAAAACAGTGTGTTTATGGTATGTACACAAGTTAAACAGGCAAGATAGCTGCCAAGCCGATCGTAGGCCACTTTCCTCCGAACTATCTTCTTTGTCCTTTCTAAGAAGGCTCCCTTCGGCTTCGGGCCACGCTCAGCTGCTGTGTAACAATATCGCGTGGCCGCATTGAAAAGCCTCAAGCGGATGTCTCCATATACCACACTTAGAACGCGACTATAAAAATGGCGGGACTCAAGCTTTTCCCCACGAGGTCAAGCTGCAGGTGGCAGCACAGCCACCGCGTTAGTGCGGATAGGACGTCGGTGGGAATCAAATCATTGAAATATACAAAGCGGCGCTTCGCTGTGAATGGTTGGGCAGTTTTATTGGAGAGGAACGCAAACTCATTCAATGGAGGACAGGCACTCACTCACTCACTCACTCACTCACTCACTCACTCACTCACTCACTCACTCACTCACTCACTCACTCACTCACTCACTCACTCACTCACTCACTCACTCAATGAATGAATTAATGAGTCAATGAATGAATGAATGAATCAATCAATCAAAAGTGCTTATTTCCAACATAATAGTTGGGGGCGATGGCCTCGAAGCTGGCAGCCTTGATGTGATTAGGTCTGCTTTTTTAAGTTTACGTGTTACGTGACGCCATCGGGCAAAAAAAAAAAAAACGATTTTCTACATCCACCCACAATGACTCTGAGTGGCGCTGGCTAACACGCCCAGGGCTAGATCTAGTAAACATAAATACCCAAGTTCGTGGACGGATTGACAGCTGTAGCCGTAGCACAATGGCTAGTGCAACGCACGCGTAATGTGGAAGTTATCGGTTCGTTTCCCCATGGCGGCAACTTGTCTTTCGGCATTTATGAAGCAGCGCACTTAAAACAGACACGTTCTCGCCCAAATCAAAACGGACATACCAGCGCCTGTTATGTCCTTTTTCATGTGTACAAGAACGCGTTTAAGTGCGCTGCATCATCAACATCATGGCTCACGAACTAGCCCATCCGTATATATATATAAGGAGCCCTGAATCACACCTCGGGCTTGGTGAAATAACAGTAGTCCGCGGGTAGCATACTCTGCTGCCCTGTCACTGCCGCCGCAAGCAAACTACTGCAGGTGGTGGCGCCAGGTGCTCTGATGACTTTCCGTTCCGATGCCACGGCTGCTCCACAGTTGCGGCTTACTACGACTAAAGGTGTGCCTAGTGCGTGCCTGATTGCACACTTCTCGTGGTCACAGAGACGCGCTCGTGCCACTTCTCGCGCGTTCGTCGTCGTCTTTTTCCACAGCTGGCGAAAACATTGCTGCTGGATCTATCTAGACAGCGATCGCCTTACGGGAAGGACGGACGCACGAACAGTATTCTCATTGGGTAACCATAGAAATGCTGACGTATTTAAAGAATCTGCCGATCCCACGCACTGTGGAAATTGGTTTAAGCGAGCATTTAATTGGTGTTTGTGAAGAACGGTGTTGCTGCTCAGCGACCATTTGCATGTTGAGACCACACGAACTAGTGAGACATTTCCACTGGGAACCGTTTCACTCAACATATTGCGCTCGATCATGAACATGACACGTATGATAACGAAGGATCGACCGCGATGGAACGATAGCGATGGCATAAAAATGACAGTATGATGACGACGCAACGAGAATGATGAATTGACGAAGGCACGATGAGACTGGCATAAAGACACTAAAATTACTACGACAATATGACCGCGATATAGCGACCACAAGGGCATGACGAAGGCTGCAGGACGTCCACAGGATGACGACGAGGATACGTCTACCGTGGTGGGAAGACGACGACAGGAACACCGCGGAAGGATGATGCTCGAGGGACGATGGTGGTATGACGACAGCGGCGTGACGAAGGAATGACTGAGCTGGAATGACGAAGGCATGATGACAAAGACATAGCGACAATGGGATACCGACAGTGGAATCACTAGGGTAAAAGGAAGATGTTGCAAAGACCGCGATAGCACGACGGCAACGCTGTGAAGTGTTGGCACGATGATGGCATTGCCTAAATGGCGACAAAAGGATGACGACCGCATGACTATGACAGCTCGGATATGGCAGCGTGATGACCATAGGACAACGCATTGACAGTGACAGATTGGTAACGGCGGAATAATGAGGATGACATGACAACGACGAAAGTATCAAAATGGCACGAAGGCGATGAAATGGCGACGACGGAATGACGAACTGTAATCCCTGTGGCAAGGAGTCAACAGCGACGGCACGCCGACGACTGCGTGATAACGACATTAATTTCCGTACGACCCACAAATTTGGCAAGAGCTGATGGGGAAGAAAGCAACTAGCAACCAACAACAGCATGAAAGTCGGAGGCAAACAAAGCTTCGATTTAAAATAAATAGTTATGGGTGACACTGTGCACTTTACATGGTCCTATCGGTGCTATAGTGCGGAGAGAAACGCACTACTTGATAGCATGCGGAGAAGAGGATTTCCAACCCAGTTAGTGTCTCCATAAAGCTACCAGCTCGTTCGAAGAGACATAGTGTGCCAACGGCTTGTGTTTCGTCGAGGCAGCCGGCTTTCAGAAGTCTGGTGACAACCTATATAGCCTGAATGAGGCCATACAGACTGAGCTATTGCCGGCCTGTACTCCTATGATAAACCCACCTGTTCCACCGTCACATGTGCTGATGCCATACACAAGCAGATCTATACGCCCAACAGGATGTGCCATACAAATGTGATGAAAGCCCGCATTTCAATAAAAAAGGTCGGCCGGAGATAAATGTCACCTGAAGAAGCTGTATAACAGGACAGGCAATGACAAGAACTGCGATTGGACAGCAACGATGACGACTTCAGTTACGACAACGAAGACGACATCACAGAAACGATGGCGGCAAGAGGTGACAAAAACGACAATGATACGGTGGTTCACACTCCCCGCACCGAAGTTCCAATCCTCAGCTGGACATGTGGTGACTTGAGCTATAGCAAAGACCATAATCACAGACATGATGATGATACCTATGAGACACGACATAAAATATTGCTCCTGATCATATGTGAAGTTTCGTGCAGAAATATAGATTCTTTTTGTGCATTGGGAGCGTGTCTTTCAACATAGCACTTCTTTACAGAATAATCTCAACTACTGATAAAGGTGAAGTTTATTAATTCTGTAGGTAAGTGTCTCTTTTATATAAATAAAAACACATTATTGCAGCCACAAGCGGCATCCATGGCACCAGATATACTCATAAAAATTACGATAACGCCGTACATAAATTACATGATGGTTTGCTTCGGTGAAAGAAAATGTAAACTGTCATTCTTGATGCTGCAGCCAGGTGGCAATTGAGTAATTGTCCACCTGTGAGGAAGACGATTAACAACGAGCGCCGCGTGATCTCCAGCCGCCCGAGCACCCGAGCGACCAGAAGAAGATCGAACACTGGATGAGCAACATCACCGAGAAGCTTCTCCCCGTCACGCATCACGAGAAGCCGTGGCCGTTTGGTGCGGAAGATCGCCGCAGCACCGCCGACGTGTAGTGCGGCCACATCATGCCGAAGGCTTCCAAGGCGCGGCGCCAGGGCTCAAAGCGAGAGCGGAAGCTGACAGGATTCCAGACACCGCCATCAGTTATGCCGGCAGAGCTGTCACCTGCGCCGCAGCTTCAAGACTCGCCGACGTGCAGCGTAATGAGGAAGACGTCGCTACTCCGCAAGTCGCAAGGGCCACCGGTGAGAGGAGCAACCGCATCGCTCTCGGCGCTGTCTCCTTCGCTGCCGTCTGCGCTGTCGCAGGAACATGCCAGCTTCGGCGTCGCTGAATCGCCGTCTACGCCACCTAGGCCGCCGCCGGCGTTGCCTTCCTCTTCGGCATTCGTAAATGCCGCCGGACCATCGCCTCCAGCTCCGCCATCGATGGTCTTCAGCTCCAGCCAGGGACCGCCAACGATTCTCACTTCGTCGCCGCCGCCGCCGCAGTCGCCACAGCTTGCTGTGTACGCCACGCCCAGCTCATCGGCGACGCTTCCTCCACCGCCCCATGCACCGTCACCTACTCAGGCGCAACCTGCGAAGCAACAACAGGCCGACCGGCCCTTGCTGCTCGGTGCTTCGTACCGGGCGGCAGTGATGCGTCGGACGTCACTGCATGAGCTGGCAGCACTTCGATCTCTGCGCTCACGGACCTTCTCTGGCCAGTGGGCGAACCGGGGTCAGATGCTTCTTTCTCCCCTGCTGTCTCGCCTACGCTCTTCCTCCAGCAGCAGCACTCCACACCAGTCTCTGCAGCCAACGCAGCTGCAGGCGAACGGTGCAGCTGGAACATGCAACGTAGGATCGGACGAGTATACCAGGCTCCACGAACAGCAGCAGCCGTCCAAGCTGCGTTGGCATGATGAGCGCCGGGACCACCAGGCCAGCGTACCTTCCTTCGACACGGGTAGACGCTCCCCGTCGCGAACTTCGGCTAGCCAGCCGGCGGATCCTGTTCCTATCCAACCACGCTACCCCGCCTCTAAGACGGCGGGCTGCTCGCGATGCAATGAAGCTTCGCAGCTGGTAGGAAGTCATGGCCCTTTCCAAACAACCGTGTTCTACTTTGTCCTGCTGGTTGCCTTCGTGCTACCGTTCCACACGCTGCCACTGCGGATCGCCAACCACGACGTCGATCACTGGTGCGCCAGGCCCGCGCATCTGCGCAACATGTCAACCGAATTATGGAAGGAGGTAATGATTCCACGAACCGAGGATGGCCGCTACAGCAGGTGCCGCATGAACGCGGAGTGGAACTCGACAGGCATCGCCACGGTACCCTGCGTGAAGTGGGAGTTCGCGCAATCCACCTACGGAGCCTCCATCGTCCAGGATTATGATCTCGTGTGCGAGCGTGCCTGGTTTCTGCCGCTCAGCTGTTGCGCTTTCGCGACGGGCGCCATCTGCACGCTGATCGTGTTTGGGCCAATAGCAGACCGGTTTGGCCGGAAGCCGGTGATACAGTTCTCTACGGTGGTGCTCCAAGCGGCCGGCATAGTGATCCTGTTCTCCACTATCATGAACAGCTTTATCGCCATGCGCCTCCTGCAGGGAGCGGCCACCAGCACGCTCTTTAACACCAGCTTCGTGCTACTTATCGAAGTTCTGTCACCGGAGCACCGCACACTGTACTCGATAGCGGCAATGATGGGAAAGGTGTTCGGCGCAGTCATCGCGGCCGTTATGATGTGGGCGAAGTTTAGCTGGTACACGCTGCAGCTGACAAGCATGCTACCCTGCCTCCTGATGTTCAGCATCTTTACCGCCCTATTGGAGTCACCCCGCTGGCTGCTGGCGCGAGGCAACGTGGAAGAGGCGGAGGCAGTTATCATGCAGGCGGCCATGCTAAACGGCGAGAGTATGTTCGAGGTGCGCCAGCAGTTGGCGCGCACGCGGCGGGACATCGAGCGAGGCCACTCAGGCGGAGCTGCCGAGGACGGTCGCTGCGACTCGCAGCGCGCGCGAAGCCGCAAGCGCAACAGCGTCATCCTCTGCTATCTGTGGACGGTAACCGCAGTCGCGTCAGAGGCGGCCTCGCTGAAGATCCACTACCTGGACTTGTACCCAGCGGCGCTGCTGGCACTCTCCTCGCTGCTGTCATTCCCGACCGAGTTGGTCGCCATCGTGTCGGCGGCACGTCTTGGACGCAGGGCTTCGCAGTCCTGGGCGCTGGGTCTTGCCGCTTTCGCTTGCTTTGTGGCCGCCACCCTCGGCGACGACAGCGCAGTTCCCAGCGCGGCGCTTCTGCTGGTGGCGAGCGTCAGCGTGGACGCTTCGCAGGTCGTGGGCACGCTGTACACGGCCGAGATGTACCCTACGGTGGTGCGCTGCACGGGCCTGTCACTGTGCAAGTGCTTTTCGGCTGCCGCCAGCGTCGCCACGCCTCTGGCTGTCTACTTGGGACTTCTGCCAGTCTCTTCAGTGCCGCTGGGCCTGGTGTCACTAATGTGCGTCACCGCAGCCTATCTGGCGATGCGCTTGCCCGACACCCAAGAGTGCACTGTGCTGCCGGACCAGTTAGCGGACGCACCGTTCGACTTGACCCCGCAGTAAGCTTCATCGCGCTGGCCAACGGATGCTCCACCATGCCCTCGCAAGAACAGTGCTTCCATGACACCTTGTGGGCCATGGTGAAGCACTGACCAGCTCCTTCCTATAGATGGGATAAGACTGCCCTTACGCAGAGTGTTCCTGCAACACCACTTTTGTGCCGTCCTCATTCGTTCGCAGTGTTCGCAATAGAGCGAGCAGCAATGTATAATCGTATCGTCAATTTCGCCTCAGTAAAAACATCACGCACGCCTTTCCAATTTCTGGGTAATTTGGTAAATACTTCGCTTCTCGTTCTTCCATCTCGCTTGGTACATGCTCGTGGCAAATTGCACCTCAGACAATGAGCATGTTGCCTTAACTAAGAGAAATTATTACGCATCAGACGGGTACTTTCTACATAGCGAAACAACTTGAAACTCGCTTAAAATTGTTGATAAATTGCCAGCAGCGCTTGTTCATCGAGCCTCGACGTTCCTCAGAGAAACATCACGAACAATTTTGCGAGCGCTTCATCATTGTGGTAGCCAATCGAACAAAAAGCGTGGTAAAAACCGAGCGTCTCCGAACATGAGCAACTTTTCTACAAAGAATTGCGAAGCAGTGCTGCGTTAAGCCAAATATGCACAGTAATTCTGGTAATGTTTCGCGAGGTCTTGGTTAAACGTTCGCAGACGCGCGTCAATATGTTATTTTCAAGATTTAAAACAACAAGAATGAAACTTAATTCCGAGTCATTTTACAGCGAAGTTGTAAATGGCTAGCCGATTTGTTCGTCCGTCGCCTGTACGCAGAAACTATCATCATCAGCAATGACTCGAGTGTCGTCGTCTTCTTCCCCAGCTTGCTCGTTCATGCCACTCGGCGCAACCGCGCGAACGCGCTCGTGCTATTGCTCTCGCGTTCGTCATCGTGGTCTTCTTCTACAGCTGGCTGTGTTGCCGCTCATCATCAGAGCGTAGAATTCAAGCGAAGCATGTTATAACTCGCAGACATGTGTGGCGTCCATGTACGCAAAAAACTATCATCATCAGCATTGGCTCGAGCGTTGTGGTCTTCTTCCGCAGCTGGCTCATTGGCGCACCTCGGTTCGCGCTCGGGCTCGTGCTCGGCACGCGCTCGTGCCACTGCTCCCGCGTTCGTCGTCATCGTCTGCTTTCACTGCTGGCTGCGTTGCCGCTAATAATTCCAGCCTAGAATTTCCCTTTTCTTCTGTCGTCGTAATGGGGAGGCAGCGAGTGTTTACGGGAGTATGAAACATTGCTTAAGGGGGTATGAGCCATTCATTATTTTACGTAACGGACAGATTTGAGTTTGAAGCAATTTTATGGAAATCCATCCAGAAAGAACGCGCTGGGGAAAGGGCTCGTCATCGACATGCGATTATAGCGTGAGAGCTTCCGAAGCGCAGGCGAAACATCGGCGAAGAGCCGCGGACCCCGAGTTGAGGGAGCTATGTTGAGGCCAAACGTCAGCAAAGAGCCGCCGACCCGGAGTTGCGAGAGCGCGATGTTGAGCCCATACGTCAGGGTCGACTTGCCCTCCATAACCCGACAATGGTGGTGAACGCCTCGGCAACGCTAGCGCCAAATTACCAGGTGCGACAGCCACATTTCAACGCGAGTTTCTCAACCGCAACTTTGGAGCCAGCTGCAGTGTGTGTGACCGGTTGGGGTTCGAGCACAACGTGGTACTTCGTCAGCGCATTTCGTTCGTCGGAACACCGAAAAAACACAAGATAATTTAGCATCACTTCGTATAGCCAGGACCAGCTAGGCACCGATTAGCTTCGCTTTGTCTTTAACCTTGCGCCACTAGTGCAAGCTACCCCGCTTCTTTAACACGATAGCGTTTAGGGCTCCGTGTCGCAGAAAATCTGGCGTCGGCCACCGGCGTGTGATCGCGGGTGGCGGAGAAAATCATCCAACCACATCGACCGTGCAGGCCCTCCTTCTGGTGCAAGGATTTGTAGAACAAAAATTGAATTTCTCACAGTGAAATCCCTTAGAAAAATGGTAAAGTACGACTTCACCATTCGGCATCGGATTATAATTTGAATGTGCGAGAAAACCTATTTCTGCTACGAGGGAACACAAACCTTTCTACCAGACCTGCGCGCGTCGGGGCAATAGCAAAAAATTAATAAAATAATGTAAAAAAGTGCTAGGGTCTTCACATTTAAGTCCATAGAGATTTACAAATACGACAAGAAAAAAATCTGGAGAGAAAGTGAGTCACTAACACACAGAAAATTACCCTGCTATTTGAGGTCCCAGCTGGCTGCCTGAGGTGAAATACATTCCGGAGCAAATATTCGCAACAGAGGGAGGCGTGTGCCTGCTGCAGCAAAAGTCCAGAAACGGCTCAGCGAGTCGTAACCGACTGCCAGGATGTTCACCTAAGACGAACAGTAGTGAACTGGTCACCTTCCAGAAGAGCTGGTATTCGAAGCCTGATGGAAGAATTAACTGATCAGCGGTCCAGATAAGCAAGAGACATTTAGAGCATTGGCGGGAAAAAGGCATGGAAGTGAATAGTATAGCCGGGTTTGTTACAGGCAGAGGCAGAGATAAATGTACAATACAGATAGAGGTTTTAATGACGGGAGAATAGAACAAGGAGAGACAGGCAAACTGCTAGACTGCAATAGAAAAAAGTAAAAACTGGTTAGCTCAAGCAGGCTCGGTGAGTATTTCTCGCCGCCCTGTTTCAAAGGGGTCGGAAATACAAATCATAATCATTATTATCATTGTGGCAAATTGTCCGGCGTTTTCGAGTCATGCGTCTCCTATGGCAAATAGTGATGTGGCGTATTTTAATTTTTTTTTTCAGTTTCCGTATCATAAACATGTCCTATTGCGAGCATTTCGTGGGTAATATACTCGTATTTAAACGTTGAAAGTTTCATGGAGGCCACTCTATACTACGTATCTGAAGCTAAGCTTTCCACATGACCCTAAGTTTGGTTGCAGTCGGCCGTTAAACCAGCTAGACGCAAGAGATTTAAAAACAGACAACACACAGCGCTCTGTGTTTCTCATGCGCCTGCTGTGAGCTTGTCGTTGCGCCTACGATGCATCAAATTAGAAGACGACCTAGGAACACCTCCATGTAGCTCTTCTTATGGGCACAAGAGATCGACAGGGGCAAAAAAAGACAATAAAAACAAAAACTAACACTGCCAGCGAAAGATAAAAAAAAGCTCATTTCGCTAGACGGGGAGGGAGCCCGAAGAGTAGGGAGACACATTTTGAGGCGTCACCACCTCATCTAATTCCCGGCGCCCTCAGGAGGTGGTATTGAGCGGCAAATACACCCTAGAACAGTTTCCTCTCGTGATCAGCCATTCGAAGCGAGGACGAGTGGTCTTTGACGACTGGCATTTCCCGCTGTGCATTACACGAGGGTTCGCTGTGTTCGGAGCTGCTCTTCCCGATACTCGTCGCACACACTAATCCGGCCCGCATACGACTCGTTTCAGCCACCGAAAACAGCGCTTCTCCCCGCAGGGCTATTTTATCGTTGCCCTTATATTAATTCGTTTTCTCGATACTACCATACTTTCCTATTTGTTCCGTTGATTACTTTATACAGGTACACCTCCGTCTCTTCCTTTTTCTCACTCCATGAAACTGTACTTAGGATCTAACTTTTGTTCAAAGGACCGCATTGGTTGCCTTATTGCCGACCTCTTGTTTTTCTTTCCCGCAAAGCAACAACCTACATATACAAGAGCTTCATTGCCTATAAGGAGGTCGGCTACGTGTCTAATTACCTGTGTTTCGCAAGAGGTGAAGATATAGTACCCGTGTCCTATTTTTGCGTGAAATTTTTCGTATATGTTCCTCGTTCTGGGATCGTCCTTCGAGCTGTACTTGTCTAAATGGTGCTGCGCGCTCTTTTCTTGTCATTGTTAAAGCGGCGTTAATTTTTCTTCCATTCTCAGTAATGAACAAGACTGTATGTAATTTGTGGCAGCGTTTGCTGACACTCGATCGAAATAATTCGGGTAGCGACAGTGCTCTACATACGACACACATATAAGCACAATTTTCGGCATCACGCATAACTTGAATGTTAACGAATAGCCGCTGTAAGCCAAGTAATGTGCAATTGAGCACAGTTTCAACAAAGAGATCACATTCCCACGTGTGCTCCTAGTTTTTTGACCACCCACCTGCGGCTCCACCTTGTTATCGTGTTTTATTGCCATATCAATTACATGGACACTCCAGGCGCATTTCTGCCATCGTCGTCATCAACGTCGCCTTCGGCGTCGCCGTGACGTTCCGTATACAGTCCACGGGCGATAACATCGTCCCCGCGCGCCGTATGCTGTATGCGCGAGTGAAAGCGTGAGAGGGTCAGCCGACGATGACGGCTCAATATGGCGCGCCGTCTTCCGTCGGGCACAAGGCACCGCGATTAGGCGAGCGAAAGGGCGGGGAGGGGGAGGGGGGGGGAGGGGCTGCTACTCCGGCAGCCGCTGTGTATGGCGCGGCCACGCGAGCCTTGTTTTCAAAGCTATCTGCGATGGGGACACAGCGCGCCGAGTGCTGATAGTTTCGCGTGCTCTCTGTTTTAGGCGCTTCATTCGCGTTGAAGCGAGAGGCAGCACGAAGCTCAATTCGCTCGCTGCTGCTGCCGCGTTTCCTGACTGCAGCGTTTTGACAGAGAGTTTCCGCGGTCATCGAATGAGATGCGTTCGTGTTTGATCGTGCGCGTGTGGCATCATGCTTGTTAATTTAGTTAGCGAATGTTTATAAGTTTGAGCGGCTGATAAAACAACTATCCTACCCCGTATAGCTGTCTACCAATTAGTATGCTCATGTACCGCACAATCTGTAAGTTGGGGTCTGTTGTCAGACCCCTGCGTAAAACATGGTCCATTTAGACCCTGAGATTTTATGGTGCGCTCCGAATTGACCGCTGCGGTGCCAGCGTTGTTAATTTCTGGCGGCGTCAAGAGGCAGGAAATCTGCAACCAGATGTAAACCAGTGTAACAAATGCAAACGAAATGCGATCCGCAACCACGCCTACGACTTATTTCAACTTCTTGTATTGGAATTTGTGCTGATAGTACATCCCCGGTGTGAGGATATATTGCCGTTAACCCCTTCCGTACCAACTTTTTTTTTTCAGACAACCACCAATATTGCAGGATTTTTTTTAAAATAACCAATTTATTGTGAGCAGCTTCTTTATTGCAATACCATCAGTTCATTTGTTATTTGCTATTGTCTATACGGTCAATAACTTTTACACATGTTTGAGTTGCACATAGTCAATGCCACAGAAACGATGATATGAAGCACGATATTTCTTGGAGCCGAAGTCAAGCATGCTTTTGTTATCCCTCATGCAACGCGGTACTGCTGGCACGGTGTGGGAAAGAAGTATCGCGAAAGCGCTCTCGGCAAAGCACGTTTGTTGAACCCCGTCCACGCGAGAGAAGTGGCGAGAGGCTAAGAATCTTTCTCGCCATCGTTCTTCTTTTTTCTGCGGTTTTACGTGCCAAAACCAGTTCTGATTATGAGGCACGCCGTAGTGGAGTGCTCCGGGTTAATTTTGACCATCTGGGGTTCTTTAACGTGCACTACAACGCAAGCACACGGGTGTTCTTGCATTTAGCCTCCATCGAAATGCGGCCACCGCGGCGGGGATTCGATCACTAAGCTAGTGCTCTGGATTCGCTAAAGCTTTCTAGATCTAAATGTTTACTTGAGGTGAAGAAGCTTCGAGTAATTCGACGATTCCGGCATGGAAAAGGTGATAGCGGTCACTACAGCCACCTCCGCTCCATGCCACCATTTTTAAAACCTAGAGGAGCCAGACTATTGGTTCGTTTGCTCCAAATGCACGCACAACAAATTAGTTTTCTGGGAAGCTGGTGCTATTTAACTGCAGCGCATTCACACCAAAATGGGCAGACGATTGCCACTCACCTGTGGAAACTTATTAGATGAAAAACATTTCTCGACGAGTGACACTCATCATTGGCATATTTTGGAGAAAACGCCTGGTCTTGGTGGCCTCATTATTTGTACGGAAAGGGTTAAATGCCGCCGTTTGTCGGGCGACGTTTCTGCATCGCCCGCTTAAGAGCTGCTTATGGGGGCCGGAAGCTTATAACAAGCCAGAGGCATACCCAAGCGTAGCCTTGTGCGTCTGTGTGCGTCACAATTAAGAGTTCCAAGCCTTTTTGCGGGCTGTCGCTACGGGTTGTTATCAGCTTTCATCGGTGCCTGTCAATATTTCTTTCTTTACTTAATTATTTATTGAATAATATTTTTAGTTATATATATGTATATATATTTTTCGCACCTTCTAGAAGTTCTGCGCATAGGTGACAGGGATACAATTTATTTCGGAAGATGAAACTTACAAATGCACTGAACCGCACTGCCGACCACCAGTAAGAAAAAGTGCAGATTTAAAAAAAATAAAAAACTACAGCATTGAAAATACATAAAGGTGTAAATTGGGCTGTAACTGCCTCCGTTATACCAAACATTGGGCAAATGTGTGAGTTATAGATCGATTTGCGCCCTTACTCACTTCTACTAGTGTAAATTATTTTTCAGTGGTGTTTGTAAAATTGACAATTTTGAAATGTTTGGTTAATTAAAGTCGGGGTATAACTGCGTTTATCGTATGTCTTTGGTGTAGCCGGCGCGACGCATTTACAGGCGTCGACATGTCTATATAGGATCATTCGAAAGAGAGAAAAACAGGAAACATATGAACAGTTTTAAATGCGAAGCATTTTATGGCGAACATTTGCTTCTTTAACAGTATCTATCTATCTATCTATCTATCTATCTATCTATCTATCTATCTATCTATCTATCTATCTATCTATCTATCTATCTATCTATCTATCTATCTATCTATCTATCTATCTATCTATCTATCTATCTATCTATCTATCTATCTAGCCGCCTACGACTTTGTGCTCTCGCGGTCGTTTCGTTAACTTCCTTTATTTGGTTTATGAAAGCATGCTTTGCAGAGTCGCAGAATACTAGCTACAATGTGGGCTACATTTAGGAAACATTGCATCAGTTTTACTATACGATGGGTATTTCTTTTTGCATTGCTTCATGTTTAGCCCGGAAGCACGCTATGGTCTTTTTGTTCAACTTTACGCTATACAAGTTTGCTGCCCGTAAAGAGAACACAACGAAGCAGAAATTTACACAAGTGCACACAGCAATAAGACATCGGTCACCTTTATTGCCTTAAAGAGCTAGAGCTTGACTTCATTGTTTGTCCAGAACTCACTCTTCCTTCAGGAAGCAGTTGCAACTCAAACACGAAAGTGGAATGGAGAGATGGCGCGTGGTTGCTCTGGGACTGTTTGCGACATCCCGACCCCCTCAGCTGTTTGTCTGAGATGAAACAACCTGCTCGTCTGGAAACCCTTTTTGTGGCTTCTTAATGAAATTGTAGCGGAGCCAAACGGTAATTTGATGACGAGTAAGGAAGGAGGCAGGTTAACACGCTTGTTTCTGCGACGACAGTTTCATATTGTTTCGATGCAGAAGTATTAACATGAAAACGTGGATTCCACAAAAAAAATTGAAGGACGCTTAAGCTTCACCTTTAAAGGGCCCCTAAACCACCCAGAGGTCGAAATTTAGTTGTGGTGTTGCAGTTGTGCACGAGTCTACAACGAACACGTAGCCGCGAGAATTTTTCGAAATGGTGCCGTAATAGCGGAGTTACACGCGTTCGATGATCGAAAAACAGCCCTCGCTAGTTTAGCTCTTTCCTTCGCTACTCTCCTCGTCGGCTGGTCTCTCCTCCTCGCCGAGTGCTGCTCCAAATGTTACGTGACATACGTCATCGCCAACGCGCTTCTAAAAACACCTCCCACTTCCGGTTAAGGCACGTCCACGCTAGCGGCAAATATACCGACGGCGAACCGGCCTCCCGTGCCCTAGAACATCTGCCGCGCGAGAGGTGTCCAAAGTAGACGGTAGTTCGGCCGGCGCACCGCCTGCGCAGCACTATCAACGGGCCAATAGACGACTGCGAAGCTGCGCGCCTCCGCTACCGGTGACGAAAACATCGGCTGCAGCTTCTGTTCCAAGCAAAATAATTTTCCCTAGATAAAGTGATGCGTAAATTGTACATTTTATGTAGAACGATATCCACTGTCAAACGTTAAGCATGAACCCGAGAGCTCCGATACTTGTCGAGCTCAGCTGCAGCCGTGCACGGCTACCGACGGGAGACGACCGCCTCGGCCATCGCAGCTGACGGCGCCCGTAATTTAAGCGTGTTTTCTTCTCCGTGTACAATTATTGCGAAGAGCGATAACAACGGTAAGAAAATATTGCGGCTTGTGAGCGACGCTAATTCATTCCGAAGCGCCGTCCGTTTTAGCTTGGAAGTCAGCTGGAAAAGGCCTAGCGACGATATCGGCGCCGTCGAGCGATCGGCGGCGGTGGCGGTGAGGTTACCGCACAAATGGGCCCCGGTCTCATGCTCACTACGGCAAGGAAATCTCGCCGTTCGCGAGGAAAACCGCCGTCGAACGGCGACCCGCGAATGGCAAACGGCATGCGGCGAGTTACCGTGCCGTTAACGGGGACGTCAACTCAGCGCTTCTCGGCTATAGCCCCTGTTGCTGCGGTGCCGGCCCGTGTTCATGCGAAGCGTGCCGCTATATAGACCCTGTGTTGCACGCTCGTCTAGAAAGGCCAACGCTGTCGCACTCCGTTCCGACTGTTGTTGGAACGCGAGCGATTTGGCACTTGCGTTGCGGGCTGTAATTACCGATTCGCAAGGGCGCACAAAGGAGCAACACGAGAAGGAAGAGCAGAAAGCGCGCGTACCTGCTAGCAGACTAACCGAAAGTCGTAGGTTCTTGTTCGACCAATGGGCATCGTCCCCGACGCTGATATCACCAGATTCACCCTGCTGACATCGTGTCGACCGCTGGGGATACCGGAAAGGCCACGAGAGGAGGTCGGCATTGTTTTTTATTATTATTATTTTGTGGCGCGCCCGCGGCGCGTAGCTGTGCAGCGTTAGGCATCGTTTATCGTGACGGCATTCTGAACTCGATGCGCGTGTTTACTTCAAATGGTCAAAAAAGGTTGTCGCAGTTTCACCTGAAAGGCGAAGCATCAATTGCGATAGCAAACTTGTAGAGAGCTATACGGAGTAATGATATTAGCTTTATCAGCTGTATAAACTTGGACATGCAGCAGCATCGACAACACGCAGAACTGTTGTCGACGCCATCGGCGTTTTGTCCGCGTTCGCTCAAAATGCGTGCGGCGTTGGTGACTGTTGCCGGAGCCTCTGATATAAATAGGCACTGCGTGCCGCAGCTAAACGTCGCCTCCCTTCCCTCCCCCTCCCCCACGGCCTCTCGCTCGTTGGAAGAAGGCGCGTTTGCTCTACAAACATGGTGATTGTGAAGGAGAACAGAGATGCCTACTTCTGCAGCCCTTAAGCGAGCACGGCGCAGAACGCGCGTTTGTTCTCCGCCGTGCGTTCACTCCCCGTGAAAGACGCGCCCCTCGCGCCCTTTCACTCGCACATACAGCGTTCGGCGCGCGGCGACGATTTCTTCTCCAAATGACGTCATACGGAACCTCACGGCGACGGCGACGGCGACGGCGACGGCTACGGCGACGGCGACGGCGACGCCGACGGCAGAAATCTGCTTTTGAGTGTCCATATAATTGCTATCGCAATAAAAATCTCTGAGGTGGTTTAGGGGCCCTTTAAGAGGAGAACGCGATAGCGTTATCGGGCCCCGTTCGCATCGCATTTTTCTTTCAGTGGGCTTCACTGCAACACAGGACGTGGGAAAGCCAGCTTACAAAGACCAAGCTTAGACTGATCCCCTAAAGTCGGCTTCACTTTTAAACAGAAATGTATTGCTGGGAAGACGTTTTTCCAGCGGCAACATAATTCGTCTTGCATTGAAATGTGAAGACCTTAGCACCTTTTTCTTATTTTATTAATTCTTTGCTATTGCGCCGACGCGCGTGCGTGTCCAAAATGCATTAAGCAGGCCAAGTCCCAATTTGACCTGCCGAAGATGCGAGTGCTATCTGGATAGCATTTTCGCAAGTAAACTACGCGAGCGCGCTGCAGTTGGTATGGTAGAAATGCTGGAAAAGGGGTTTGTGTTCGAGTTTTTGTTATTCTGTTATGAGTTTCCTCGTAACAGAATCACGTTTTCTCGTACATTCAAAAACAATCAGACGCCACCATGTCTGTAGGTTGTGGTTAAGTCGTACTTTACCATTTTTCTGACGGATTTCAATGTGAGAAATTCAATTTTTGTTCACCAAAACCTTTCACCACGTGGAGGGCCTGCGCGGTCGGGATGGTTCGGGATGATTTTTCTCCGCCACGGACGCCGACATCGGCGCCGACGCCGATACCGGATTTTCTGTGACACGGTGCCCTTAATGCGTTAAGAGAATGATTTTTATTGGCAGAGATACACTGCGGAGGCGCAGATAAACTGCTTGACGATCGCGAGTACAAATAGAAACTTTTCCGTTGTTATAATTTCAATTATCAAGATAACTATCTTTTATTGGCTTTGCTGTAATTGAAGAATTTGTGTCAGGCAATATTCACAGCAAATTTATTGCTAATATTCACAGCAAATTCGTGCCAGAAATTTGCAAACTGCTGTTCCAGCTAAATTGCATTTCCAGCTAATAGGTTTCCGAACAGGGCGAAAATTTTTGCGCGTGCAATTGACTTCCTGCTCTACCTTATAAAGAATGTCACTTTTATTGCTAACACTGGCTTTAAACTCCTTAGAATTATATCTCATCCATGCGCCCTTTTCAGACACCTGATGCGCTATAGCGTAAGGTTATTTCAAACTGTATTTATTCTACTTATTCAATCAGCTCTCCGCGATTGGTCAAAAGTATATCGGGCTACTCACACTTCGCCTGTTTGTCACGCGACGTCACAAAAGCCGCGGTAACTCACCAGGTCGAAGTGACGTGCACGCATTAAAGATGCAATAAAATGCCGAACAAAACTGAACTTTTTTTGGGAATAGTGGGAAACTGCCCTGTCCCTAAAGGATTAGAAAACTTCTGTCTACAAATCCCTTGGACACTGGCTACTCGGAGCTGCCGGAGAGCAGGAATTTATTTACATATAATAGACATTTTAGCTTGTCGCTCTAATGTTGTCGAGCCCTTTTTGGCCCGTTCACGAACATCCCTATCAACTCTTCGCTAAGGATCCATTTTAGCGGCAATTTGAACCTTCCATTGCACGCTGCCGTAATTTTCAATCAGCCACCGCAAGCTAAGCAAGGAGAAGCGGGCAATCCCAGACGCCGGCCACCACCCTCCTAATCCGGATATCTACTTTCACTGCGCTAACCTCGGCCCCACCAAAACCCTCTCCATTGCTGCATGCTCCTCACCTCTTGTAAGCAAATTTGATAAGAAGAACCTGTCAAGAGGGGCAATGCTATTCGTTTTGAAACCAAACTAAAGTGATCTCATGTAAACGAGGAGAGCGTTTGATTGGTCGGTTCAAACAACGAGGCGGGTCACCACACGATTCTTGCATCGGTGGCTACGTAAATCTGACGCCAGGAGATGTGAATAAAAACAGGTTGGAATAGTTTTACATTATAGGGCCCCTGGTTACATATCATTTCAATTTCTCTACTAACCACAAGCAAGTGAAAGGGTCGCCTTTGCAGGGAACACAAATCCCGTGCAATATCCAGTCATTCGCTTACATTGATTTCTTTTCGGCAACCATGAAATTTCTCAGGTGTTACAGAGATGGCATAGATCTATATATTTCTGGATATAGTCGCATTGTCTAGATCTCTGTCTGTGTTTATTGACTTGTAGTTGACATAAAATTTACAATATTTACTGCGCACCATATATGTAACCCGAGTGGTGTTCTGAGGAACAGAATAGACAGGTATGTATGTATGTATGTATGTATGTATGTATGTATGTATGTATGTATGTATGCATGTATGTATGTATGTATGTTTGTATGTTTGTACGTATGTACAGTCAACCACAAAAGTTTGCGGACCACGCGAGCGCGTGGCCAAGAGCCTCTTCGCGACACTTCCGCTACGTCACCAGCGATCGACAGCAGCGCTACGTTGAAGACGCATCCCTCCTTAAATCTATGGCCTGTCTATTTTCGCACTGTGCGCAAATATTTTCTACCTATCTCTTTCAACGTGACGCGCTCTTTGTTAGCCAGGGCTACTTGCTTATATTTTGAGAGCAGAATATCAGTACAAGTAATCAGACAGCGTATTCTTCGGCTGTTATCAGTTCTATTTTCGCGTAGCCACGCTGTTTTTTTTTTGTTTTTTTTCGTGAGTGCGTGAGTGAGCGGTGAGGCAGCCATGGGACACAGATGCTTAGTCAGTAGGCAGAATTTTTCCGTTCCTCCCCCATCGCTAAGTGACAGTAGCGGCCGGGATTTGATCGCCTGCGCCCAGGTTTTGCTGCGCAAAGCCCGAACCACCGCGCTGCTATAGTGGTTACATTTAGAAAAATAAGAAATAATCGGGTGCGATGACTCTTTTTATAACCCTTTGCGACACGGCGTCCTCGTTTGGGGACTCGAACTTCGGAGGCGCGTCCCACACCACGTGTTTCTTCAAATGACCTAAAACTCAGTGTGCACATTCGTGTCCGCTTCCTGATGGGACAACTATCGGTCAGTTAACTTCATTGTCCTGCGTATTGCTGCAGATGATCACTTTGCTGGAGACACTACCATGTTAGACAATCGTTCGACGTGCCGCGTTCCAAGACCAACGTCAAGAGTATTTTTTTTCTCCGGTCGACACGAATACAACCGAAAAAGCAAGTGTGCATGCGTTTCGGGCCTAATAGTTGATTCTTTTTATGCAAGCATTGAAGCTGACTTATTTCAGAATAATTAGATAATGAGTTATACGCTAATTAATTTTTTTACTGAAACTCGCACAAAACAGCACATTGCTTTGTCTTCTTTCTTGGAATGTAATAGTGAGCGTCTTGAAATGATGCCATGCGCATTTGACGCATTTACAGACAGTGCATCATAATTCGTGTCTGAAGGGGATGAATTTATTCACAAGACATTTACAGAAGTGTCATGAAACATAGGTCTCTCAATGATCTAGTAGGAAGTGAAATGTCCGCCGTTTTCTAGCACCTTATTGATGCGTGTGGGCATCGACTCGTACAAAGATTCAGTAATCTCCGGTCGACCGCGCAGGCTTTCCCATTCTTGTGCGATCGCTTGCCACAGCGTATCGGCCGTGCGGCCGCGGTTGGCTCGTGTGGACAGCTGTTTCTTCAACATGCCCCAGACATTTTCTATGGGATTCAAGTCGGCGCCACATGGAGGCCACTCAAGCTGGCAAACAGCATGTTCTTCTAGCAATGACTGGAGGATACGTGCTTTATGGATCGGGCTGCGGTCGTGTTGAAAAAAATAGCAGCCGTCGCTGAAGGGACCGTCCAGCGCATACGGAACGAGGTGTCTAGTGATGACGTCGCAGTACCGTGACGCAGTGAAGGGCCCTTCCAGACGCACAAGGGGACCAAGGCCATCTTTGCTGATTGCTCCCCACACGCTCACGGAACACCGTCCACTGGATAGAACACTCTGTGTGTAATTAGGCAGATATCTGCAAGAAATAGCATACAATTGGGTTCCAGCGGCGCGTCTAAAAATGTTGTGATTCCTCTTACGTATGAACTTTATAATGCTGTTATAGAGTTGCAATAGAAAACGTGCAAACATCATTAGATAGTACTGAAAGACCCACTGGCAGCTTTTAATTAGCTTCAGAGTAAGTAGTACTATGAAACAATCGTTAATGTTTTCAACATAATACCACTACAGAAAAATCTCGTAATGTCCAAAAGCTCATTTTACGTGAAACATGTTGTGATGCAGAATTAGCTTCGTGAATTAACTGCCAATACACTGTAAACACACCTGCAGTTTAGTGGACGCCAAACCCGCTTCCGTTGGTCCCAGCGCGTGGAAAAAGTTGACTCGTCGCTAAAGATGACATCGACCCATTTCTCTGTTGTCCAATCTTTCATTGCTGTAGCGAACATGAGTCGTTCTTGTAGCTGGCTGTCTGAGAGGCAGGGCTTCTGTGCTGCTACGAAAGACTGCAGGCCAAGCTCACTCAGCCTTCTTCTTACAGTCTCAGACGATACCGTGAGCGAGAGCGCTTCTCGGATATCCTCTGCACTTTGAAAAGGATCAGCCACGATGGCGGCCGTAATCAGGCGGTCCTCTTCCTCAGTCGTGGCCCTTGGACGCCCACTGCGCTCCATATCTGTGAATCTGTCATCGTCGCGGAAAGCTTGAATAATCCTATTCACGGCAGTCCGGCTCCTGTTGGTTCGGCGGCAGATTTCGCGCTGAGGTATTCCCTCTATAAATAAACACACAATGTGCCTTCTTTCGTCAAGTGGAACACGCAGCGGCATCTTTCCAAATAGGCAATCACCACGTGGCCTGAAGCAAGTCTACTACGTTTTCAGCGACTGATGCGAAGATGCGCCTATGTGTGAAAGAAAATTTTCTATGCATCCGCTTTTTCTTTATTTTAACACGAAAGTGTTTTATGCCGGGGTCCACCAAGACTTCACTGACGTATTTCCGTCACGGATATGACGTTCTTACAATGTACACGAACATAATACAAAGAAAGAAACCAGAAGAAAAAGTTCCACAAACATGCAAAATTTGGAAATCGAACCCACGACCTCTCGGTCCGCGACGATAGATCGCCGAGCGTTTAACCCATTGCGCCACAAACGCATTTGCAGAGAGCTACACAGACGCGCCTTATATATCGAACACTCCTCCGTGTACCCGCGCTCTTGCTCGGGGCGGTGCCGCCGCCTACGAGCAGAAAAGAGAAGTACTGCATTATGACACTAACGCGCACCGACAGTGAACGCTTCGGTGGTCTCAGCACTACGACGCCTCGATGCCAGCATTCGAAGGGACGCTGGCATCAAGAAGCACTACCAACGCCACCTAGGTGGCGTTCACCGTACTCAGCACAGCGGAGCGTGGCCTCCGCAATTAGCTCTGAAAATGTTTCTGAAGTTGATCGCGGAGGCTGCAATTACGACGCGCTGTACGCGCTGATTTGACTCGGTGACGATTCAGTTACGTGCTTTGTCTTGCGCGTTGTATTAGTGTGTCAGTTACGTGCTTCGTCTTTCGCGTTGTGCTAGCGTGTGCAGCGTAGTGCAGCTTCCATATGCACGACGGTTGCTCATGGTCATGGCCTTTTGGTAGTCGTGATGGAGGAGACGTGCCACCAGGCGTCAGCGTGGGTGCATCAATGCCTAAGGGCGCTTTAGCCACAAAACACCAATAGACATTATATATCAATGTGCAATAAACATTACACTACTTCTGTGAAGACACGTTTCACTTTCGTGTTCTATACCGATTCCTATATAAGAGGGATCAACCACATTATTTTTGATGACAGTGAAACACCTCCCTACCCTTTCTCTCAAGATGCAGAAGCAGCAACACTCATTGGACCAAGATGCTGCCAACCAAAGTGCGCCAGTAAACGTCGCGTAAAAAAATCGTCGCAGCGCTTCGTGAAACTTATCTACCCACTGGCACACCAGTCGACAAAGGTTGCAGTGATTGCTCCGATACTGCTATCAAGCCAGATATGTGGCGGTCTTATCGCAGACAGCGCTCTGCGTCAACACAACGAACTAACAATGTCATGCACGGGAATAAAAAATTAACAGGCAGGCGAGTACCAAGAGGGCTCATATCCGGGAGAGCGCCCCTGTCACCGCTAGGTGGCGTACCGCTAGGTGGCGCGGATAGGCAGTCTGGCACGTGCTCGCGTGGTCCGCAAACTTTTGTGGTTGACTGTACGTACGTACGTACGTATGTAGCAAAGCTGCTATCGAAAAAGAAAGCAGATTGCCACCTTGGAACTTGTCTAGTTAAGTTGAAAATTCTCATAGCTTTCAATTTGTTATTTGTCATTTGTGATGTATGCTTACCGTGAGCAAAGTCTGTCTGCTCGCATTGTATTGTAAAGAGTGGCACACACTGCCTAAGTAGGCTGATTGATGGCGATCAAGAAGTTAGCTAAGCTATTGTTCCAGTACTAGCTCGGCACCGATGTTGAGTGTAGAGGCTTTCTTCTTTATTTCTTTGCCTTCACACAAATGGTTCAAGCGATCAAAACATCACTATTTTGAATATTGTTCACAAAACGCACAAAAAAATATACACAACGCTGTCCTATTTGATTAGCTTCCCGCAGCATTACAGCAGTCGAGAACCGGCACACAGCGTATTGATGCTGCTCCTTCTACACAGCCATTGGCGATGCAATTTTCGTAACAGGCCGTACTGAAGGCACGCTCATTCATGGGCGTGCAAAGCTCTCCTACTCGACTTCCTTTCTGACATGTATGGAAACGCGCTAACCTGCACATACGCGTTGATGACTACTTATTCATACTATAGCTGCCAACAACGCTGTAGGATATATGATAGGCGTACTGATGGCACACGTATTCGTGTAAATATACACTGTGGAAGTAGGGGGTTCTTTTCATTCATTTCTGGCCATTGTGTGAGTAAGAACAAGTTTATTTACGGTGGTTCATTTGCCCTTACAGACTACACCTGCACCGAATCAAGACTTATGAACTAAAAGGGAAGTACTGAGCAAACCAACAAGTTAGGACTTCTTGAGCTTGTCGGAGTGCAAGAGCTTCAGAAGCAGTACTTGAGATACTCTGCCTTCAGGGAAGAAATATTCAAGAAAAAATGTCTCGTTCTGCGCAGTTCGATCGCTGAACACGGCAGCCACTGAAAACTGGAGCTTTCATATTTTTCCTTTTCTTTCTTTTTTGAGATGTTACACATGCAGGCAGGTTGCTTTTTGTTTCTCTTGACTGGAAGCAAGGTTTCTGTCGGGTTTGCGACACGGAACTAATCTCGACTGAAGGAAACAAATCGTTTCTTACCCGGACAGGACTCGTGTTCTCGTGTCGCCTGCAGCAGCTCGTGAATGCGGATTCAAGCTCTTCTCTTTTTGTAATTCCCTTTACCGTGGATATGTAACAGTTTTTTTTTTCGCACTAGGTTACAGTTTTATTGCGTTCAGTGGGTGCAATGAAAACGAAAACAGGCCGCGATGAGTATCTTAATAAAGCAATGACAAGCGTAGCCAACACGTCGACCACCCAGACAGCGATATAAAATCACTCTTTTGATTCGCTTCTGCCTGTCTCGCAGATGATGTTTGTTCACTACGGAACTATTGAAACCCGCCCTTCTATTGCCAACTGATAAGCTCCCGGTAGATGCACAATACATTGTCACGATGAATCGATGATGAAGAACCACAAATACTGTTATAAGCGTGTGTTAGGAATCTAACTGTTTTGTGGGCGAATTTCTATCAAGAAAATCAATCAATCAATCAATCAATCAATCAATCAATCAACTTTTATTTCCTTTGGATAGGAGGAGTACGGGACTAAAAGCTTGAACAGCTAGCAAATCCAAAATCACAACCATATCCGCTAGCACGGTGGTTCGTCAAATAATCTTAATCCATGGGTCTGAGAGCTGTTTATGCATTCTCGTAAATGTTAGACCATTCACTCGTGCTCCAATGCATTCGAGAGTCTACAACAATATATTCGAGTCGCGCACGCAATTTCATCGGCCGATACACTTCCTGTTTAATATCGGCGATATCAATCTATAAACTTCGAACACAGAATGCGCACATTGCTCCGAGCGATAATGCAATGAAGGCAATAATACGGTGAAAAACGGTCACCGTAAACAGTAAAACTGTGTACGTAGGCTTAATAATATCCCAGAGATGGTGTTGTGGCCAGGAGGGAAGAGCGAGATGACCAGACGAGGAGTCACATACGCACACGTTTAATGGTCTCTCAGACGTGTTCTATCTCAAGAAGAAGGAGAGCACGCGCTGCCAGATCAACGACCACGCGCAGTCACGGGGAACTATGTCTCCCACTTTCACAAGGGGGCAGCAAGTACATCTCCCCAACAGAGCAAACGAAGTTCACTGCAGCAGGAGGCTTCTCGCACCTCCCACTTATAGTATGCATGTGGCAAGTATCTTGGAACACGAATGGGTGTCTGCTACACCGTCACTGTTACAGACCCTTTCTGCGTTGGTTTTAGCAGGGGAAAATCGAACTAGCTGTTTCCTGTTCCTGCGTACAGCGCCAGTGTCGGTGTTAACCCAGTAGGACCGTGGCTCATCGGCTGGGGCTTGTACTGTCGCATTGCGCTTGAGGTCTGTCAACCAGACGTTGTCTCCGTAGAACAGCTCCGGCAGGTCGCGGACTCCATGGCATCTGTCGAAGGCTTTCCTTTGACGTTTCCGGTACTGTTCTTCGAACTTCCGAAGGCTCTCTTGATCCGGCAGTTGGGGTGTCAGCTTGGTGGAACTAAGAGGAAGCTTAGTTCTTATCCGACGACCCATCAGTAGTTCCGCAGGGATAGCTATACCCATTCTTCAAAGGAGTCAACCCGTAAGCTAGAAGCGTCAAGTAAGGGTCTTTTGTCTTTCTCATGGAAGTCTTGATGATTTTTACCGCAGCCTCAGCAAGTCTATTGCTCTGAGGATAGTGAGCTAGGGCTAGAGGTAATGTGCTTGAGCGAAGGTAATGCGTAGTCCTGAGCGAAGAGTGAAAACTCAGTCGGTGAAAACTGCGGGCCATTGTCGGAAACAACTTCCTCAGGAATACCGTGGCGTGCAAAAAACTGACTTGTAGGGGTTGACTACAGCTGCGGACGTGAGCTTCTCGAGCCGAACCAGTTCAGGGTATCTTGAATAATAATCTGTTGCTATCAACTACCACTGGCTCTTAAAGTGAAACAAGTCCATTGCAATGCGTTGCCAGGGTCTTTCTGGAAATTCGGAACTTTTTAGTGGCATTTTCCTGTTACTTTTTTCGACGCATTGCTGACATTGCTTCACCAGAGACGTGATATTAGCTCCTATAGTCGGTCACCACGCACAATCTCTGGCTCGAGCAAGTGTCTTTGTTACGCCGAAGTGCCCTTCATGCAAGAGTCGTAGGACTTCCTTTAGGCAAGAGGTAGGGACGACAACTCGAGCAGCGTAGAGGAGTAAATCGTTCTCCAGAGTGAGCTAGTGTCGATGCTCATAGAAGGGTTTTAGGTCCACTGGTAAATCTCGACCGAAGGGCCACTCCTTTTTTTTTTTTTTTGCTCCAGCGGCGAAGTTGTTCACAAACAGGGCCTGTTTTTGGGATGCCTTTAACCATTGAAGGCAGTGCTCCTTTATTGGAAATAAGGTTCCAAAACCTCCTTTCAAACCATAGACACTCGGGAAAGAGTGTCTGCGACTAGAAGGTCTTTACCTGGAACGTATGAAATCTCGTAGTGCTATCGCATAATTCTCATCTTTAGCCTCTGTAATCTGGATGTCAGGTCGTCAACCCTCTTCGAAGTGAAGATAGGAACCAACGGCTTATGGTCCGTCACCATCTTGAACAGCTTGCGAACAACATAATCGCTGAACTTGTCACGTGCCCAGACTACAGCAAGAGCCTCTTTCTCGATTTGAGCGTAACGCTTCTCGGTCTCTGAGAGTAATCTGAGAGTAAACGGGAGGACTGTTTCGTCGGTGCCAATGTCAGTTTTGAAATCTACTGGCTGACTTTGAACCAAGACTGTCGTCTCCAACGTTCCAGCATCCGACGTCTTCAATGCTCCGAGGAATCCTGCTTCTAAGTTGACTTCTTGCATTTCGACACAATCGAGACGCCACGACATGCATACGGAGGCGTAATGACTATTTTTCCGGCAATTCCTGCAGACTTCCGAGAGTACTGGACACAGAGTACGAGGGTGACGCTCTTGACCGCACCAACGGCAAAATTTCAGCATACTGTTTTTACTGGAGAATGAAGATGGCTAGTTTGCCCCGCGTGAATAGCTGCCGCTTTTGTCCTGTTTCGAAGTATGCCAAGGGGATTGGGGAGCGGACGAAACTTTGTTCACACATGGCACTTCCTTGTGGAGCTCGGTTTGTTGCTGAGGGACGCTCTTGATCTGGTGGACGGACTCGAGAGCATTCTGAAGAGTGAGGTCTGCATCGAGCTGTAGCCTGGCGGATAGCTGCTTACCTTTTATCCCAACTACGAGGCGATTGCGCACGAACTCCTCTCGAAGAGCGCCGAACTCGCAGTCTTTCGAAAGTTTGTGAAGCGCATCAACGAAATCTTCGGCCGACTGACCGTCTTGTTGCACTCTGGTGTTGAGTATGGCTCGTTCAAAGATTATGTTGCGTCGCGGGATAAAGTATTTGTCGAACTGCTCCACGACTGCGTCGAATTTCTTGGAGTTCTCTTCAGAGAGAGCAAAAGTGGCGTAGATTTCCTCGGCTTGCTTACCCATGATGTAGTGGAGTAGCGCGTCTATTTGATGCTTCTCGGGCTTAACGTACAACCCAGAAGAGGTTCGGAAACGTTCAAATCTTTGTTTCCACTTCGGCCACTCGTTCGGCGAATAAGTTGAAGGCGTCCGGCGGTTGAATTACGAATAACGCCGTGGCCTCGAATGTTAAGGGGACACGTTGCTTGAGTACCGGGATGTGCGTATAGGGAGCCGCTCACCGGTGTTTCCTTGCTGGTATCGTACTTCGCACAGAGGAGGACTACGAGCCGATGTCTGCTGATAGAACCAGTTCTTCTGACACCATGTTGTAGCCAGGAGGCAAGAGCGAGACGACCAGACGAGGAGTCACATACGCACACGTTTAATGGTCTCTCAGACGTGTTCTATGTCAGGTAGAAGAGCACGAGCTGCCAGATCACCGACCACGCGCAGTCATCGGGCACTATGTCTCCTCGCTTTCACTGGATGGCAGCATGTACAACAGATGGTATCTTTATTTGTTCACATCGAGCCACGCAGTTCTTCTGTGTTCTCTTCTTATATATAGAGACAAGAAATTATACTCTGGGGTTTGATTTACCTAAAAAAATCGCAATATGAGGCAAGCTGTAGTGAGGGACTGCGGTTTCATTTTGACCACCTGGGGCGCTCTAACGTCCGCCCAATGCGCCGGTACACGAGCATTCCTGCATTCCTGAGAGAAAAATAAGACAAACAATTGTGACCTTTTACCGAGGACTGCAGCCTTGCAATGGCGTTCTTCGCCGTGGTATGAGGAAACGCAAAACTAGCGTTCAAAAGTTTCACGCGCCGTGCTGTTCCCCGTAAAAACCTGCACTCCCGCACGTCACTCCTGAGGCCATGAAACAACGTAAACCTTTTTGCCTTTTATCGAAGCGCTCCATCTTGGAAATGAAACTTGACAGGTTTTGTACGCAGCCACGAATTCAGGCGACGGAAATGGGATGACAGAGATCGAATATGGCCTAAAAGTTCTCGCGGTGAAGCCAGATCGAAAAAGTTTTCGCTCCTTCCGAGGGTTTACACGCCCGCCCCAGTCGGGCGAACAATTCGATTTGTTTGTTCTGTCGCACTAGCTGTTACGGTCCAGCATGAAGTCAAGCGCACAGCCGCACGACGTCACAAAGCTTGAATAATAAGCACAATAAAAAACAGAGAATTGAAGATGTCACAGCATATTATTTTTACTGCTGTGCGAGGCATTCGTCTCATCAATAAGGTCGCATGGAGTCGTGCTTCTAATGAACTGTTGTCGTATGTGACAAAATTTTGCTTCCTCTACATAAGGTAGAGTGCCGACAGTATTTTATTTCTTAACCACGAAGGAAACACAATTAGGAAGATACAGCGCAAAACGCTTGGAAATCTGGTGCGTGATCCCGAGTGGGTAAACTATGTTCGAGAGGAAGCTTTAGCGAAAATGCAGAAATCAAGAAAAAAAAAACACGAGAAAAAAATACTATATATTTTTTCCGAGTTAGATTAAAGGCTCTCGAGGTGTGACGGCGGAACGCGTTGCTACTCTTCACTCGTGTTCTTCGAGAAATGACTTGAGTCTCTTAGGGTGTGGCAGAGTTATTTTGAAAGAGAGACGTCGCACTCCTTGTGACAGCAACTGTCGCTCGTGGATTTGGGACTTCGGTCGACATGCATAGCAGAGCTCTGCGTTCATCAGTACGCGGGTACACCAGTAAGAGTGGAACAACAACGAGAAGAGAATGGGGCTACGTCGATGTGAGCTAATACGAGGGAAGTTTGAATTTTCTCTGTTCTATTTGTAACGATTTAAAATAATGGCAACAAGTACTATACGTCCCCGACGTCTCCACAGCAATGAATTATTATATGAAATAAGGGTGACGATTGGCGAAGTGACACATTTCACGTATATAGCCGTTGAACGCCAAACGCAGGGCTTTGAATTGCAATGAGGAAAATAATGCATAAATAGCAAATATAGATAGCACGTACATATCACATTCCTAATGAGGGGACTGTTGAAAATGGTCTTCTAGGTATGAAAGTGGTTCATTGAACACCAGCACAAGCCGAGTGGCACATGACCAGTGCTCAAAGTCGGTTGAAAAGATTCCATAAGAAGAGGGACCCATAGGTAGACATTTCCACATACTCAGCCGCCAAACTTGGTCCGACGATTGGTTTCCAACCCTGTTGCCTGACTACAGCAGCGATGATGCGCTGCCCATTCGAACATGGCCTGCCCAGTAACCCAGGTATAGGCGGGAAAACGGTTAGACACATATAAACATATACAACCTGCGGAACGTGCGTGAGGTACCCTAAGATTGCTAACGCATAAAAATATTCTTTGCTTTAGAATCGGCGATAACATTGAACGAAGTTTTTGTGCCGCATAGGCGTCTTTCGCAGAGTGATAACCTCCTAACGTTGGTAATGCAGTAAAAAAATACCATCGGCAAAAAAAGTAGAAGAATGTACGTATGGCAACACACACATGCACGTACGTAGTCGCACACCCACACACACAACTATTATGTTCACTGTACAGTATACTGCATTATGTTGAGCGGTGCTTATTCTTGAACCGCTCCAGCGCGAGGGAGAGAAATCATGGCGAGGAAAGGCAGGGCAGTCAACCAGATGAAGGACTCTTATTTAAGATACTGCGTTCTGATTATGAGGCCAAACAACCAACGTTACACCCTAAACACAGTAACTTATAATAGAAGTGCGCACTTTCGCAATTTTGTATACATATACTGGTATATAGAGGTTACCACCTTAAGCCATGTGCCTTTTATAAACATATACATTTGTCGGAGGCAATTGCTCAAAATTTGAAAGTATACTCTAAACACGGTAACATTTCACAGAATCGCGCATTTTCACATTTTTGTATACATATAAATTGAAGTTACATTTCAAGACCCTTTTTGACAAGAAACCAGCGAGGAAGCCCTCACTCCTGAGAGATGTCAGTGCCGTGACAGGGCCGGACAGGACGGGGCGAATGTCGGCTTGTGTGAATCAGGCGCAATGCGGTGCCATTAAAGTCACTAGAATAAGCTTGTGCTAACTACGTATCCTTTGTGAACGCTCCAGTGGCAAAGGCTAACCGAGGGCAAGAACAAACAGCGCACACCGTTATTCGGAGCGCATTAGACCGTTCCCAATTCAGCTATGGAAAGCTATAAAGTTGCAATTTTATTTTGTCAATGCTTACTCGAGAAAGTACAGCTGTAAGCACTGTTCTGTACTAATGATATACCGAAGCTTGACCGGTTCGAGTAACTCATCGACATCGGATGTCTAGCCTTGCGCCCCTTGGCCACGGCTGCAGCATTTGAGAATGATCGATGGTTCTTCCACGCCACCATGCTTCACTGGCACACGGCTGTGTAGCGGCCGCTGTCGAAATACAGCTTATATCAGTAACCGAGAAGAGCACAGTATACGTGTATTTGCTGTTTGCGTGTGTGTGCACAAGACAAATTGCATAAAACGCGAGAAAATAGGCGGAGTAAAGCGTTAACAACCCAAAGTCACGCCACATCAAGTGCTGCTAGTGCGACCTGCCAGTTTTCCCGGCCTGCACCTCGACCGTGCTTCCACCTCCTTCGTGGTCCTTAAGTTACACGGCAGTTCCCGCTGTGTCACGTAAACGTAACGCGACGCTATAATGTCGAATTAGAAGCTACCGCGTAAAAGTAACAGTGGACAGGCCACCGAAGTTACTTTTACATTGCTCCCGTAACGTTGATTTCTCTCGTGTTACGTCTAGACGTAACACATAAACAATAAAAACATCACAACCATACGAATTTTGCTTGTATTCAAGTGCAACAGTTTGTCTGTTACTTTTCAATTCGAAAAGTGCACTTCTATAAACGTTACCGTTATTAGAGTGTATAATCTTGCTGCATTAAGGCTTGTCCGATGGCTTGCCTTAGATTTGTGGCGTCTTTTGTGTAAATTAGAGAAGACCCTCTTTTGCGTTTTTTAAACTTACGCATTTATAACGGAACTTAATTGTATCTACAAATTAGCTTCACCCTCACAACGACGTAATAATAAGCGCCTGTAGTCTTAAAATCAATATTTTTCTCGCCGTGCAAGCACTTCAAACATTCGTTCTACCCTCATATATCAGCAAACGAGTAGAGTATATTCTGTCAGAGTTGTAAGTGGCAAAATATCTGATAGTTCCTTAAAACGCCTCTTAAGTACGTAGCTCTATGGAGTAGACGCCGACCCTCTTTTCATACTTTTACTCTCGTTTTGTGTTGTGCCAGTTTATTTTTATCATCTTTAAATATTTTGTTTTGCTTTATTATGCACATTCCGGTCGAATTAGAAGTTACTGCGTAAAAGTAACAGGGGCAGGTCACCATGAAGACATACTTGTCTTCATGAGGCAACTTTTTTTTTTCTTTTCGTAAAGTGTTCAATCCTTGTTTTAAAGCCGTTCGAGGGATATCCTACACTACATTTTGTTAGAAACAAGAAAGGTTTGCATTTTTGATTGAGTTCACTAAATAAGGGCAATGCGGAAGACTAGTATAGGATATATATATGCACGTTTTTCGTATGGTGAAGAAGGAGGTTAATGCATTAGCGAAGGACTGTCACAGATAATCGCTAAGAAAGTTTCATTTCGGTTTTCATGTCGTCGGCGCCGGAGGTGTCATTAGAAGTGCATAATTAGCGGGCCTAAATGGGATATTTTACGTTTATTTCTTCATTCTAAACCATCGCTCCTATTTTACTTATGGCCCAGTTTTTTCTTTCTTTTTACAATGCAAACTAGGAATTATATGGCCCTTAGAACATCTCATAAAAAAAACGCCTAATAATCGAAAGGATTAAAACTAGACGAATGCTTTAAAGACATTTGGTTTAAATGGGTCAATGCACAATAATATGAGTTTACGCTTGACGTAGCATGGACGGCATTAGAGAGGGTAGCAGTTATACTAAATTGCATGTAATTATTGAACATTTTTAGCGTTTGCCCTCTCACCTCTTTTTTTTTTCTTGAGGGGGGTGTAATTCGGCAGGTTACTTAAACATCGGCACGCAATGAGCTTTATATTTTTATTTCTCTAATACAAGCGTAAAATAATTTATTATCTACTGCAAATATACATATATCTTTACTTTTTAATATTACCAGATTAAAAAACAGTTACATTTTGGGGCTTCACGTACGTTCGAAAAGGACGATTTGATCATGAGGCACGCGTTAGTGGCGGACTCCTGGAATTCTGCTCACGTGGGATTGTTTAGCGTGCACCCAGTGCAATACACACGGGCGTTCTTGCATTTCGGCCCCATCGAAATGTGGCAGCCGTGGCTAGGATTCGATCCCACGAACTCGTGCTTAGTAGCGCCACGCCATAGCAACTAAGCCAACACAGCGGGTAATATTATCCCATTCAGCCACATGGATTGCAGCAAACGAGAAGCAAATTATTACTGTTCAAAAAAGTTGAGGTGAAATAATTTTGCTTTCGTGCGAAATTCACACTCTGCAAAGAACGGTCAGGTGATTTGCACGCGTCCATACGAAGTGCTTCTTCAAAATTACATCCTGCAATTTCGACATGACGTGTGAATGAATCATTTAGCATGACGCTTCCTTTGCTGCTATGCAGTATAACATGCCTTTCCGTGTTGGGTGTCTCATATACCTTGAGCCAACCCATTAAAAAAGAGAAGAAGCAAAAAGTGAAATTTATGTATTCTTCGACCACAAATTTAGTTGCTCATGCTTACGAGTCAATTTTGATACTTTTCCTATCGCTATATGCTTTAAAGAAATACACTTTGAGCAATAAAATGACAAGTGTTTTCACGCTTTGAAATGATGGAGCTTCGTTTATTGCTCGGAAAAGCGGTCCTTATCATTGTCTAAAAACCGAAAACCACCTGTCAGTTTCTACGTATTTGTTCACGTGTCGTTCATGTAGGATTCCAAGTTAAAGCAAGATAGCAAGATTATACCGCTCCTGTTCTTCCCGAAAAGAACAAAAGAAAAACAAGGCACTGAAATTACGAAAGGCTTCCGTCTTAGCTGTCTTCATTTCCCATGATCAACTTTATCTTGACGCAAAATGCGACTTTTTTTTTCTTCAAGCAATCCACGAAGTGCAGTGTCTGGCTTCCTGCCATCGCATCCTCTATACTCAACCTGACAGTTTATGAAGCAGGTACCTGACTCCAGAGAGCAGGTCAGTCACGTGGATTAAGCCGTATTACGAGCGCGATGGTGGACACGTAGTGTAGTTTCACGCTTACCGTCTTGATGGAGATCCTAAGGTTTTACTGCTGTCTCTAGCGAGTGTGGAACACTGACCAGAGCAAACGTATACCGTTACCTCGGTCATGTGGTGTATGGCCCTTCGAGAACCTCGCCTGGAGAGTCTCGCCATTCCTTGCACGCTCCGGAGCGTTCCGTTTTCGGGCCATCAGACTGCACTACCGACAATCGTTTTTCTTTTACTGCTTGGCCGCTGTATCTGGGCCAACGGATGTAGTGGCAGACACGTCGGCGGCTCTTACTTTTCGGTGGCTTACGCGGGAGGCATGCGTTTTACTGGAGTGGCGGCGCGTGGTGATATTTCTCACGTTGCCGTTTCCAGGCACGTCAGGTTAGAGACGCAACTGTTTAGTGTGACGTAACTGATTCATCAAATTCTACTGGTGGTGCTTCCGGTAATGTGTGCCTCACCGCAGGCAACTGCAGAATGCGCCGTTCTGTTTGTTGTGCCACATCTCTTTTTTCGGTATTAATTTGACTGTCCACGCACGTTTGCGAAAGCTGCTTCATTGATATGCAACGCGTTCGTTTCCCCTAATGTTATCGTCTTTCAATCACCTCACGCTGTGGCTCAGTGGCTTAGCGCGTTCGATCTCCCACTATGCACGAGGTCGTGGGTTCGATTCCCAGCCGCAGCGGACACCTTTCCATTGCGGCCAAGCGCAATAACGTTCGTGCACCCTACACTATCGGTGCAAGGTTAACAACCCCAGGAGTCCTGCAGCCATGCACTATACATGCAGTTTCTTTCACAGCCCACTCTAGCTTGTAGTTTCTAGACGTGAAACAGCACATTTATTTAAAAATAATATTGTGGTTCTTCTAATTAGACATTTTAGACTTTGTGGAGAAGAAAGTGATGATATAATGGTCAACATTTCCAACTGTGCAATCAATCAATCAATTAATCAATCAAGCTTGTATGCTGTCACTGGCAGTACGCTGCATGCACACGTACAAAACTGTAGTGGATACCACTGAAATTAAATTGCTCCCCTCAATTTTATCTCAAATCACGACCAACCAGGAAGAAACTGAAATAATGGTCGTGTTTATCACGCGAGTGGGAAAGATGTGCTGCATGGCAGGTTTGGCAGCATTGAATTGCTGTCGGCCAAGAGGCTTAGTACTATAGTATTATAGTTATTTATAAACTGTTTGAAAAGAGCGTCCACCAGTCCGCATCAGCTTATTCGGAAGATTTCACAAGATTAACCTCGCTGTGGGTAACCAAGCTTACTTTTCAACACATCTTGCTTCAAGAAAGAAAACCTTTTTACGTCAGTACTTAGGTATAATACAGATGAATACAGCTTGAAACCCTAGGTCTGGTTTTCTTATTGTACTGGCGGCTTCTTAACAGTGCATTGTTCAGGGGTCTAAGTGTGAAAACATAAATAATCCTGTAAGCATTGAAACCTACATTTATTCGATGATACATTGGAATTTTTTGTGCAAGTAATGTCCGCCTCTTCGACTAGACCAGCTCATTAACTAGAATTGGGCTATCTGCCACAGGCAACCTTGAATAAATTTGAAATGTGTTCGCTGAAACACTCTGTATATATATATATATATATATATATATATATATATATATATATGCGCCATAGGAATGTACAATGGCAACGTACTTATTGGCGCGTGTGTTTGCAACACTATATACAGCAACATGCATGACGGAAAAAAGGTTCACCGAATAGTACATATACTCGTACACTTAATTTGAACATAAAACAAGAATGCGTACCATAAAAATTAACACGGAAAAGAAGAGAAAAGAAAGGCAGTCAAGTGATTAAAAAATACCTGTATGTATCCTTCAGGATGAGACAGTCAGCTTGTTCAATTTCGTAAACATGCTGGTTGCCAATTTAAAGTTATTGCCTCTATTTTCGTGCAGAACTCTGACAGAGGGTTAGCGCTCGTTATATCGCAATCTAATTGGTTACATTTTTGTATTGTAGATGGGAAAATGAGTGTTTAAATGCGTCGACCTTGCGACAATATTCTACCAATGTATGCAGATGCTTATGTCGGCTTTCACGCGACTGTGAATAAGCGACATATTTGGATCGGTCAGTTTTATCAATATTATGGAGAATTTGAAAAAGAAATAGTATGATGATTCATGGAGTAAAACATTGCAGAGATTTGACATCTAAAGTGGCAAATGTGGGGCAGTCCACTTAAAAATAAATGGATAACAATATGCAAGGATAACAAAATGCGAGGATAACAAAATGCGAGCCGAGGGAAAGACAACGTTGTGACGCTGATAATTAGGTGGTTGGATGAGATAAGAAAATTTAGAGCGAGAGGGCGGAGTCGGCTGACGTAGGACATGGCGTAATTTGAGGTCCCTGCCTTCGTTCTCGAGTGACAATAACATCTCGCGATGATCATGAGGATGACTGTTGTATGACAGCTGGAATGCCGACGCATGCAACCTTTATAGTACTGCCACAACGCTATCAAACCACCAGTCGAAGCTGCTGTTGGCATTATAGTTTTTGAAGATCTGACATTTCGTCCTGTTCGCAACTCCTACTTCTAGCGAAACATTTACTGTTACGAATATGCAGACCTAAAAGCCGAATCTGTCTTCAATGCGAGTCTAAAAAAACAAAGAAAAACAAGAACAAAAAAAAAGGAATTTGTCTTTTTTTTTAGTAGCATGCTGGCATAACTGCAAGGAGTTGTAAAGTTGTCCTAAATGAGTAGCATAATACAGTTCATGGACATATAGTGTAATAGCATCTTTTATTGGTCGCTGTGTAGTGACCCCAAGCAATTAGCGGATAAGCGAAGTTTACAAAGTCATTGCTTAAGGCTTTAGACTCTTCTTTCTACGCCTATACTATTTGCAATATTGGTATATCTCCTATCCAGGATACATCTTGGCGTATTGTAAAAACAGGAACCCTTTGTATAGACAGTGTGTTTTTGACGCCGTTAGAATGGCAACAATAATAAAGAATACCGTCGGTCTACGGCGCAAGTCGCTCTTCAACTCAGTCGCCTGCATTCAGGATATTGCTTCACAGTCTGTTTACGCCACGAAAGTACGCATCAAAGTGGCACAGGCTCTCGATTGCGAAGCCTGAAAAAAAAATGCGATGGTGAACGTCGCTTGAAACTGGGGTGAAAGCGATTCAAGCAACGGTCGATGAGGCGGGATGTTAGATGCCATTGTGATTTGCTTAAATTATAATTTCAGAGCTCATAGCTGCATAGTGTTGAAACGTCAGGTGTTGTTCGCGAAAATGGATAAGCTAGCTATGCAAGGCTGCTGTGTGTAGCGGGCAGCCCCGTCAATTGGAAATGTGGTGGTGCGGCATTTCTTTAACATAAGGTGTCACGTGTTGCTGCCGGTAACAATACACCTAGACGTTTGTTCGGATCAGCGAGATCGCTCCAATTTGGCTCTGTCTATTGTTATGCGATCTACTGGTGATGCCCTGGTGAATCGCCAAGCGATGATCGATCGGCCGCTCACAATGCCACAAAGGAGAGATCGCTTCATTCACACGGCCTGTCGTGGACGACGACGAAGAACACAACGACGACGACGACAACAACAAAAACGAAATTGAGGTGCAGTTTTTGCCAAATGTTTCAAAGCTAGTACGCACGGGATAGACCCTTCCGTCTTGCCGTGTACTGCATGGACTCTATAGAACTAGCCTTGCTTCGAAGCTACGGATGTTATGAGAGAGATAGGTGCGCAGGATTTTAAATAAACAGTTCTAAGGAGCGGGGCTGAGATTAATCCGTCAAATGGAGCACGGAAGAAGTTCGCACAACGAGGACGTACTAAACAAGAGCCCATCTCTATAAAGAAGGTCACACAGTTCTGCAGTCCTACGAACGCGTTTATGCATCCAGACAAGGGTCTTCTCGAGCGATGGAATTAGTCCAATTTGCATTGCAGTAGAAAGTGCTTCAACGACGCGTGAAACTTATGCGGCGCGTAATTGCCTTTGCATACATAATGAAGAAGGGACTCAGATGGGGTCACATAAACGTCGGATAGCCTTTGCATCAACAGATTTCTTTTTGTCTGTGTATTGCTTTTATGAAGACGTTGAATTATTAGAGACTGAACGCCTTCCCTATGAAGGGAGAGAAAATGTCTGTCAAAGCAGGCAGCCCTCTTTGAGCATTGTCGTTTCCAAGCATGACGTAATAAGAGCAGCACACTGACGACGGTAGACCATATCACTTTCACTTTATTACCTTAAAGACACCTCTAGGGGGGGGGGCGTACTAAATTAGGGGTGGGTGTACAAACAGATGTCACATTTACCCCATCATGATGTGTTAAAAGTTCTGACATCTTTAATGAGGGCTTGTGAATTCGTGATGGCTATGATGTTAGAAAGGCTGTTCCTCTCTACAGCGGTGCGTGGGAAAAAAAGGAGAAAAGGTGACAACGCGGGATGGAGGGTGAGCGAAACTTAGAGCATCACATGTAGTAAGTGATACGCGAAACGGCGGTACGATGTAAGGTTCCTGATTTAGAGAACTGTGAAATGCGGCGTGAAATTGTGATAGGCTGACGATGGGACGGCGAGAGTAAAGGTTTAGCCAACCGGTTTCTGCCTTTAAGGATGATGTCCTAATGTTGCATGAATACGATGAATGGAATAACCTAATAGCACGATTGAACACGCTGTCTAAAGCATTTATAAGATAATTTGATTCGGGTACTGAATTTGTGGAGAAGCCGGCAATACAACAGTTGCCTGCATTCCCGATGTCATCGGAATAAATGGCGCAAGGTTACTAATTGCAGGCGCATATTCAAGTTTTGGGTGAATTAGAAACTTGTCTGCAATAAGTTTAACATAGTTAGGAAAATTTCGCAGGCGACGTATTAAGTAATGTAAAGTTTTGATGGAAGATGAGATGATGTTAAGCACATGCCGAAGCCAATCAAGATCTTGGGAGATAGTGACATGTAGATAAATTCGAAGAAATTGAGTTTTAGCGATTACATTGTGAAAGAAGAGGGGATTACGCGGTGGCTCCATGACTGCTGGTATCTCTACTGAATCAGATGCCATTTAATAATCTATGAAATTCGCATAGAGAGGTTGATTGTACACCACAGATTTCTCAATTTCCTGATTGATGACATATGGCCCTGATTCACTGTAGATTATCCCTTCCTGAAGCCAGCCTGTTCTCTTGGTTGACTGAAGTTGACTGAAAGGAGAGTTAAGGCACTCGAACCCACTACCTTTGGTGGAAGTCAAAACCATGACTCGTGGTATTAATTAAAGCGAAGTTTATTAAGACACAGTTAATTAACATATAGGTAATTAAGACACTCAAAACCACAAACTTTGGGGGTAGTCGGACCCTCTACCTTTCGTGGGAGTCCATGACTTTTGGTGTTAATTAAGGCGAAGTTAATTAGGGCTATTTAATTCACGTAGAATTAATTAAGGCACTCGAACCAACAACCTTTGGTGAGAAAAAGCAAGTAATAAAAAGTAACGCTTTCGAATGAAGATCTCAAGTAATTTAATGAATTTCTCGTGAGCGTACAGGCTTTCGCCTTCATCCTCTATAGCGTGCGCTAAAGTGACTGTCAACTTTTTTTTTTCATGTCATGATCAGGGTGATGCAAGTCGGCCTGTAGGGATGTCATGTCACTGTTTCTCATGAATAAACCCGTCATTACCAGTCATGCAAAGACACAAAGATATATGAATTTAGGAATATATCACTGCGTTTCTTAAATGAAAAATGAGACATCTACCCAATCGTAGCAGTTGCTAGAAAGAAATCACTGCGTATCGCGACTAATTGTGGTATTTGCTTTCGTAATTCTCGCCTAATTTTTCTAACGTTATCCTGTCAGAGCCTCTCAGTTATACTGATGGTGGTTGTAGTAATTGCCGGTTAGGATAATAATAGAGAGCACTAGCTTTCCAACAATTATTCGCTGTCTCGTGTTAATTAAGTTGATGGGTAAAACGAAGGTATTTCTCTTTTTGGCGTGCATTTTCCCTCGTGGTAAACAAAATGACTTAAACGCAAATTTCCTTTACCCATAATTATGCGATTGTTCATAATGCAATAGAGACGCCAATAGCGCTCTAGAAGCATTATCCTAGTGCACACATTTTACTTTCTTTCGCGAAAGGAGCCCTTCACATGGATGCTCACATAGGCAACACAGATCATGAATGTTTTCCTGACCTTAAAATAAGGAATAGCTCAAAGAATCCTCACCTACTATTTTTTCGGCATTAGTGGCACTGTCACGTTGTAGTGACGGCGAACAACCACAGTGGTACAACGACAGTCACGAAACTAACACTGTTCATGGGGTGAATCTGTGCCCAGCCAAAACGAGCAACGCTCAGAACAGCGGTAGCGGCGAGCACACTCCCTCGATCGTCGACATTTGATCTGCGGCTCAGACGCGTCGGCCATTTATACTTGACTCACGCAAGGTTCCAACGTAATCGCTGGTGCTCAGACAAGTTGTAGAGTGTACAACGCAATTAGTGTCACCCTTGCAATTTAATTACAAAATGTTCGGGGACAATGCGGACAACAGATAGAATTCGCTACCAGAATCGTGGACGTTTAGGTAGATGAAGATGCTTCCTTGTGCAGGGGCAATGACGTTTGACATTTGTTAGCGGGTGAAAATCAGTCACCGTAAAAAGACAAACAAGTACAGGTGCCGATATATTGCTGCGCGGAGAGCCAAGTAATGCAGGTAAACGGTTCAGCTAGCATTTAACGGCGTTTGAGCAGTTGCCATATGAACGGAACGCCCTTGAGTGCTGATAAACGCCCGTGGACTTTGTCCTTCCCGTTTCATTAAGGGGCCACGTTTTATGAAGTTCATTGTATTCCAAACAGGTGCCTTCAAAGAACGGTGCCTTTCAAAGTCATTAAGGAACCTTTCGCTTATTTTTAGTAGCGCGAGCATCGAGTGACACTCTTGTTTCATGCGCAGCACTTCCGGTTCACCACCTGAGATGACCGGGTAGGAAACTCGATATAAATCAGAAAAAATTGAAAAAAATAGTAGAGTACAAAATTGGTAGGTTTCGTTATAGATATGATATTAGAATACAAGCTTAGTTACAAGTTGAGTTACTGGAGTGTCTGTAATAATTAGAATTATTGCGCTGAGCGCAGTGCTTCCGGTTCACCTCCTGAGGCGACCGAGGACCAAAATTGAAAATAAATCAGAAAAAATCGAAAAAGTAGTACAGTACAAAATTTATGGGTTTCATTATAGATATGATATCAGAGGATAAGTTTAGTTACAAGTTGAGTTACTGAAGTGTCTGGAATAATGATTATTAATTAGAAATCACTGATTACCACACACCAAGGCACTGAACAACACCAACGCCGAGGTGGCCGTGCCACTGAGAGGCCCCTAAGTCAGAAATCAGGGTCGCCTATACCATTTTTATTTGCAATTTTCACGCAAAGTAAGACTATTTGGTCTATTTATTCTAACCCTGACTCCTCCTTTAATTATTGGTTTGTGAGTCTCCGTCTTGTATTCAAAACGTTTATTGACACAAAATAGTTTTTTTTTAATTGCGAGAAGTAGCTTCGTTTAATTGATAAAATGCCTTTGTATATAATGTGGCAGGCAATTTGAGCGTTCCTAAGCGACGAAGGAAATTGACTTCATGTAAGCAAGAAGCGAAAGAAGAAAGCAATTAGAAAATTTCAGTGATTCCTCCCGCTCTGAATTCACTTGCTGCGGACAGCGGCCCAGGTTTTCATAGCAGAACCCGCCATCTACTCAAGAACAACTTTTTTTTTCCGATGGGCAGTTCGTCGTCTTCGTTCGCTACAGTATTTGAAGTTCGAAGTTCATTGCAGGCGTGTTTAAACAAAACATATACACTTGGAAATTTTCGGGGACCCCCGCCAAAAAAATGTTGAAGGGCCGCGAACGATTCTAACACCGTCTAGAATTTCCTAGCGCTGATTGCCTGCTTTGAGGGAATTACCTTCCGTCAGTAAGTGTATTCTGCAGTTCCGGAAGTTCGTGTACCTGTCATGGCGGGTGCCTTTTGTTAGATACGCAATCAAGAATCCATGCCGCATTCGCGAACGTACCTGGAACGTGTGTTGTCTGTTGGCTCCGTCTAACCGATGGAACTGCCATTTCTCGAAAGCAGCGTAATCAATTTGCTCCGATGGCGCACCTGAGCAATCCTAGAGGATCAATTCGAAGGCAGTAGCTGAGATAGGTACATTCCAAGCAGTTACTTATTGAAGGAATAACGCCATCCAACATTTCGGAGGTGCTTTATTGAGGTTCAGTCGCTCAGTGTCGAGAAATGGTTCTACAACGCCCTCGGGTGAGTCTAGACTTCTATGCCTGTCTCTAGACATAGAACTCCGAACTAACATTACTAGAGTAAATAGTGGGTATGGAGGCTACGAGTATATGACAGTTCAGGCAGCATTGGAATGAGGGTTAGTACTTGGAACCATACAAACTTGTTATTATGGCTTCAGATAACTTTCTGGCTTTATAAACTTATCATTTTCAGCTTGTACGCTCTACACAGCTACTATGCACCGAGAAAGAGGAAAGAAAAAGTATAGGAATTAAATGTGATGAGGAGATGGGAAGAAGCAGATGCGTATGTGTACATTACACATCAGACTTACCAAAGTCGCTCGTCAATTCTCGTAGCATGCAGGCATTCCAACAACGCTTTCGATTGTCCTATCACGATGTTGTAGGCATGACGTCATAGGCCGAAGACAGCACTCTCCGACAGTGGTTGCCAGCTGACGCTGGCTACTAAACTGCCCGACGACCGGAGAAACGTCCAACTCAGAGCACCAACAGCGATTTGGCGATGTCAGAGAACGCCTTCGGAATTTCCAAACTGGCAAATGCCTTCGGCATTTCAGCGCGACACAAACTTCGGTACGCGCCACGCTGGAGGTTGCCTCGTCTTAGAATGACATTACGGCCGAAAGTGATCGTTTCTGTACAAGGATTCTGTTCACCGGGAAATACCGAAAACAGCAGCAAAGAGGAGCTACAGATCCAGGGATCCCGTTCACCGAATTCCTCACAAGGCTTCGGTGGCACGGCATCGTATACTTAACAGACGAGGTTGGAGCAAAGCCGCCAAGCAGATCCAGTGTTTAGCGAGGGCTAGGCCGACACAACTCGAGCGCAAAGGGCCGGCCTTGGCCTATGTCGGCGCCGGCGATTTATCTCGATCCTGACGCCAGCCTCGTGGTGGCGAAAATAGCGGCGCTGATTAATCGAACGCGCCGGAGCGAAGATTAAGCTCATCTCAGCGTGGTTGATTAATGCTCCCCACGAGGAAAGAGAGAGAAGGTGGTCGGAACTGGTAAACGTACACTTGCCCAATAGATTTTCAAAGCAGGAGCCCCACGCGGAATAGCAAAGCTGTGTTTATTGCTGCCATAGGTGTATGTGTGTGGTCTGGAATGGAGGGAGGCAGTTAGCCTACAGGTACTATATAGAGAATCAATGAGTGAGCGCTTTATTTGTTGCGATCTATATGTTACTACAGAAAAGAAATAGAGTTTCCCTCTATCTCTCGTTTGTTTTTCGTTTTTTTTTTAGGGGGGGGGGGGGGGGGGTCGTTATTCTCAAAACTACTGCTGGCACTTGTATCTGTTGAATGTAGGTGTTTGTTTATCAGCAGCCGATCGATGAGCGCGCATGAGAACGGAGATGAGAAGCACGTGCAATAGACAGAAGAAGCATCAAGGTAACAAGCGATGTTGTAATGCTTGTTTATAGCAGATTTTTCTCCCGTTTTGTATTGAGCAGTGAGACGTGAGCATGCGAAAAGCACTTGGTGCATGTGTTTTGTGTCATTGTGTGAGGGAATTGCTATTTTGGTTATTTATAAATGCCTGTATGTCTCTACTTCGTTACGTTACACTTTCATCCACAAACCTCACATTGCGGCGTCCGGCCGTTCACCTGAGAAAGGCATTTATGAATGCTACTGCAAGTCATAGACATCACATGAAAGTTATGACCATCGTGGTAGGCCGTAGGGAAAGCGATGCTTTTGGTGGGGATTCAGGGAAAATATTTGCCGGTTTTTAAAGTCTGCCGAATTCTCTTGGGCCGCAAGTTCGCGTGCAAGAGGATTGCACGCCTTCATTGCTAATGCTCTCGATACAGTGCACAAACAACAGCGCTCTGCGCGGCGCCCGACAAATTGGACAACCATCCTCTTATGGAAAGCATAATCCTTAAACCTTGGTTCCCGCGAACGTTAGTCCGAGTTCTTATAAAAACACTGTTGTGCGTTTTGAAAGCACCCGGACTGTATGAAACATTCCAATAGTTGTCAAGCGCCTTCACTGTGTTTGTAGGACTGATTCTTCCCATCATAGTTTACTTTCTCGTCATGTTTTCTTCTCTTTCCTCAGCTTACAAAGCAATTCTTTTAAAGCACATAAGCATACTGTATAACTGTTTCAGAGACTTGAAGTACTCCTGCACTCAGTAACCACTGCCGGAGTGCTGCCTGTAGCGCAAAGAGAAAGAGACATATAGAGACAGATAGAGAAATGAGGTGGTAAAGGCGGGGTATTGTAGAGCAATTTCTGTAGCGAACCCAACAAGGGCGTTGTCTGACGCTCTCAGATGGTGTACAGGCTCTACAGAAGCCTTTTGAAGAAGACAGAAACGGACAGGGCATAGGATTTATCAAGGTGAAAGTAAGATTCGGTAATTACGCCTACATAAATTACTTTAAACATTACTTTTTTACACTTTTTTCAGCATCAGTGTCTGTTGCCTTCGTATGTTGTTGCTTAAAAATCGAACCCATCTCTATGTAATGATTTGAATGTTGATGATGCAGCGCACTTGACATACACATGTTCTCAAGTACAGCGTAATTGAAAGTGTAAATAAACAACCGGGAGTCATCAGAAATAAAATTAGAGAAACTGAGACCGCCAATTGGATGCATATAATGAAAACAATAAACAATGGTAAGAAAGAAATTAGGAAGGAAAATTTCTAAGATAACACAAAGGGTAGTTATTTGAATTTCGAGCTGGTTGCCTAAGGACGAAAACTTACTGGAGCAAATATTCGCCACAAGTTGAGGCATGTGTACGCTGCAACACAAATCCGGAGACCACTCAGCACCTCCTTATGGCATGAGAAGGCATTCACACAGTGAGACCCGTCAGTAACGTAGACCTTCCAGAAGCGTTTGCATTTAAAGTGGTCGGAAGTATAAACCGGTTAGCAGTCGAGATAAGCAAGAGACATTTAGAGTATTGGCGGAAAAAAAGCAGGGAAGAGATTGATACGACCGGGCTTGTTACAGGCATAGGTAGCGGCAAAGGTAGATAGAGAATGTATGGAGGAAAAAAAAGAGAAATGTTAAGGAGGTGTATGCAAAAATGCTTGAATTAAAAACACGTAGAGCATACCTGATTAAATCAAGCAGGCTAGGAGACTATTTCTCTCCACCCGTTTCAAAGAGGATGCCAATAAATCATCATCATCATCATCATCAAGTTAGAACCTTAAAAGCACTGACAGAAAACTTTATAGATGAGAGCAGACGGCAACACTGAAAACTGCGCCGCGCAGGTTCTCAGCCATCTGTGACGTGTTTTCTTCAAAAACCGTATTATGTTTTTTGGACTAGTCCCGATACTCCATCGCAACACCTGAAACTGTATTTCTCTTCGAAGGAACACCGAGAGCAATCATTTACCAAGGTTCCACTGAAGTTTTGCGCTGAAAACCAGGGCTGCCTATGTCTTTCTGTGTGCTGACTACATCGAATTCTATTTCTTCCGATGGAAGAGTCAGCCGGCATTTCATTCGTCCAGTCGGTTGCTACGTAAAACAAAATTTTAATAAACAAACATCGAGTTGCGGCGTTTCATGTCACGTGAAATTGCGAGAGTGCTCGTTTAACTGCGCGTTTCCTAATGACTGTGTGGGAAACATTCTGACCCCTGCAGCGCAAGACCACGTGTGCTCCTGACATTTCCTATACAGCTCATTCGGATGGAACTAAAGGTTATTAACGTGACGCCTATGCGTGCAGCGCAAGAATCAATCACGTAAAAAATGACCTGCATTACAGGCTGCGGACAGCAAGTACGTATATAAACAGCCAACAAAGTGACCCGCTGGCGCTGACATTCACATATCCTGCCAACCTTTGAAATTTTAAATTAGTCAAAGTCGCGCAGATACGACCCGAGGAGGCTATGCGGACTTCTCTTTTCTTTATTTTTCCCTGGGCGAAGCATCTTTTATGGGATACATGCGCATTTTATTACAATGATTTACCGTGAGGTGCAGCGTACAATTATTGCTCAAGAAACTTTGGACACCAATCAACTAACAAGCAGCACATTGTTTTTTGAGCTCACAGTGACTCTTGCAGCGACTTTCCCGTTGGAGATTTTACCTGTTATAGAAACTTGTCGGACTAAACCTGCACGAGCCAAGACAGTGAAAAAAAGAAAGCGAAGGCTATCAAACAATAATGATCCGTCCAAGCTCGGCTGCATTCAGACGCGACTTTGGCGAACCAACGATTGCAACCGCCAGCAACAGTCAAGAGCGCAAGGAATTCCCACTGAATCTTCTAAACTATCAATGAAAATTTGGTCATGAAGTGTATTTCACCAGAAATGGCTATATATTGAGGGCAGGAAAAAAATTGGCTTTGGTTTAGTTCTGGTTAAACCTAGTCGGAGTAGCGATAGCTACAGAACCCCGGCTGCGCTTAGGCTTCGCTTGTAGTTAGACATGTTGTTATTAAACTAGTGGTTTCCCACTAGATTAAGAAAGAGAAACGAAAGAAAGGAGAATCGAGACCCGTGATGTGACGTCAAACAGAGGGCGCGGCGAACGCGCCAGCTGTGGCGGTTTCCAGGTAACAGGCGGACGCGCGCCTGTAGGAGCGGTGGCCGCGCGGCGACCGCGACGAGCCGAGTTGCTGGAGAATCGAGGGCCGGGGTGTGACGTCACAGTGCGGTCATGGGTCAAAATGCGGCGACGGCGAAGAAGGGAAATACCTGGCGTAATGTAGCTCTCGCTACAAGAAATACCATAAGCGGAGACTTCACAACAGCAAGTGGCCTGTTAGTTTTGGAGAGGATTGTTGCACCCAAGAAATCCTATAGCTTTATCTGACATGACGTGTGCTCCCACGCTTGTATTTTTGTCTCGGAGATCACGCGCGGATTTCGCTGCAGCGCCATAAGATGGCGCGGCGTGTCCAGTATGAAGCGCCAGAGAGCAGTTGGTAGGGGAAGAAGAAGCTGTCAGTCTGCGAAGCGGGTGCGCGTAGGCAGTTATTTTGACGCTGCCGCCAGCGCAAGCAAACGTTCTCTCCAGGGAACGCTTCGTACCAGGCTCCTGTGCTCGTCCCGAATAGGCAGGGCGCATTTTTTGGTTGTTTCCATCGAGGCAGCTCCTTTCATCAGCGTCGCCCAGACGGCGACAGTGCCCGAACACCGATGGTGACGGGCAAACAAGCACTCCAAATCGGCAGTGCGCATCCTTCCTTTGGGTGTTTCCCCCAATGCCACCCCCTTCATCAGCGGACGCCTATCTAGGGACAGTGCCCTTCACCGACCATGAGAAGCTGACCGTCGCGGAGATGCTACTGATTGATGCGACGGGCCAACTTCGTGGAATTACTACCGTGGGAACGGCGACGATCTCGGTTTCCCAGATGGCCACGCAGTTGCGGGAAAATGCGAGGGTGAGGGTGCAACATTAGAGGCGGAGTTCTGTGAACCATACGACCCTTCTGACTGGCCGCACCAAGGTCATCATATTCCCTAGTCGGGTCAACTCAAGAAGGTTTTATAAGCGGACATCTTTGGTGCAGTTGCGTGTCTTGGCGTGATCTGATGTGGGCTCAGACATGTAGTGAACTGAGACATTCAAAGTGCTCCCTCATGGAGTGGGCTTCCATATCTGGAGCCACTGTAAAAATGTAGAATAAACACCTTTTCTCTCGCTCTCACTCCCGGACGTACTCATCTCCATGGCTGTAGGATCACCGGCCTAAACGCTACCCTGAGTCCCAACACTCCCTAAGATCGCGGGGTGAAAGAGCGGGTGACAGAGGCATCTCGGCAGCTCATGGCCGTGCCTTGGGATGCTGGAATGTTTCTGAAGCTGGTGGATGCGAAGGCCGTGAATGTGAACCGCGGAACTACCACGAGGGGGACAAGTTAGCTCAGGTATTTTAAATACATTGTCTGAACAGAAAAAAATTAGGTCATGGCAAAGCACTTCAAGTATTTTGTCGCATGAAGAAATTGGCAATTATTCGGAAGTACCGGCTGGTGAGCAGTTAAGGCCATAAAAAGAAAAATGCCTCCTTGCAATGCAGTCCGCTTCAGCAGGCTGCTTACTGTGACTGGAGTCTTTACTTCATCATAAGATCTTACTTGTTGTGCTCTTGTCTTCAAAGTTATTGTTAAACTGTGTATAAACAGCCATAAAAACACTTTTTCATTTTTCTTTATTTAGCAATAATAAAAAATATGCAGATTCCACGTACTGTGGGAATTGATGTAAGTGAAGCTTTCTGCGATGTTTACGTTCATTCACTGTATTTGGCGGCGATTTTGATGACATACGATAGTCCTGAGGTGATGCTAAAAGTTACCTTGCCTGCACCAGCTTGTGTTTGTCCACGTAGTGCACAGAACATACAGAGACGTGCCATTCATTCACTCATTCCTTTACTGAAGAGAACCCAAATGAGCAATGATTTCTGAAGACGCATTTTCTTTCTCCCATGTCATGTTAGGTGAACTTCCACGAGCGCAGATGGGTAAGATTAATCACCCGTTTCCCGACTGCGTTGGTACGGGATCCCGTTGTACCCATTCCTTACCTCCTCTCTCTCTACTCCATCTCTAACATTCTCCTACCTTCTCCCTGGACTGTCGTTGCTGTTGCGCGTGAGCTCAGAGGCAAGTGCGGCAGCTCCTGCAATGCTTTTGCGGGGGGGTCCCGCTTAATTACTGCGTCTAGGGGGCATTGTTGCCCCCTAGACGCCGTAGACGCCTAGACGCTTGTTGCAGGGAGCTTCAGAAGGCATTGTGGCGTCGCCCAGGGCGCGTCAGAGGGCATTGTAGCCCCGCTCTACCGAAACATCGTTGACGTCGCCTACCTCAACTCCCGCATCTCTGCTGTAAACTTTCAACCCCCCCCCCCCTCCCACCGAGGCGGCGTGGAAGCCAGCAGCAGCATCAGCAGTACAAAAGTCGAAGGAAAAGCCGAAGAAAGCTTCGCTTGTTACAGCGTAAAAAAGGAGAGCTCATGGAATAACGTAAACATGAAAGCTTCGAGCAATATTATAAGGGCAATGAGCACATTGTGACGTAAACCACGATACAATATGCCAATGATTCACTTTAACAAAGAATTGTTAGAGTGAGCCGTTGGTACATTTTGGCTTTCTTATATTTCTAAAATTGCTGCTATTTGGGCTACCCCTTTCTGGCACTGGGTATGCGCCACCAGATGCTCTGGAACCGACACAGACGTTTGGACGGTAAAGTATTGCCAGTGAGCGTAGTTCAGCTTTCGGTAATAAAACGATACATAACGGGATAAAATCTCGACGTCTAGTACTGGCTCATATAATACTCCTACAGCACACCGAACAATTAATGGAACATCACATGATACGCAACGGTTTTTATGGTTCTTGGGCTGTGTACAGGACAAGCTAACGAGCCGAAAGGAACACGGATTAGGAAAACTACGTTTTCGCTTTCCTTCCTGGCCTATATGTTCATTTCGCTCGGTTAGTTTCTGCCATACATAGCGCCACAAAAGTGAGCCCACCTACAAGTACCTACTCAATGGGTTCTCAAGGTTCTTATATATGGGCTACACAATTTTTGCGCCATTGGTTGTGTGCTACTAGGTATATGTCACTGCGACACAAGGGTTATAGAATGCTCAACTGTATTTGAGACATGTGTAGTACGTTTCTGTGCACACACCTGTCATCACCATTCTTCCCTCGTAAAGTATCGCGCGTTGCCTTCGTCCTCGTAACCTCGTCGCGCATATGTTTCACAATGCGCATCCGAGTGACTTGGAGGGAAATGAGACTTTATTTACAGAAAAGCAGAGAGATTGGCCTGTACTTGCGCGCCCTAGCCTGCCACTCTGTGCTGGAGAAGGGAACAAGCGGAACGAAAGAGTGATGCAGGGTAATGATGTCAAGAGAAGTTGTGTAATGAATACTGGTCGTTGATGGAGCATCATATCCCCCTGAGACCACTTGTACATTGTAATGCGCATCGCTTTCAACCCACTTCAAAATTATCTGGGTATGTAATTACGCAAAGTAATTATCCCTCATATGTCATCAGATGCGTTCGGAGCCATATGGAAGTGGTTTAATTGTACTCGTGTCTACAGCTTTCTTTAAGATTGACATTCATTTGGTCTGAACCGTTGTGTCGTCAAAGACGACGGAAAGTAGGTAGCCTACAGTGTTGCATGTAGCCTCCCTAACGAAAAGTATCTGCTATGTGGGTTTCGACGATCCCGACATGACGCAAGAATACAAGAGGCAGCATTCACATGTCAATCCAACGCGCGAGGTCCCGTCTTCATATGTGTTTTTAGACAAATGAAATTGGTTTTTATTAGTAACAAACATTACGGGACGGTTACATTCTACAGTTACACGGAGGTTCTTTTTTCAGCATCTTACCATGATATATTTAAAGAAAACAAACAACTTTTCATGTTTTTAGCATAGGAGTTCGGAGTAAGGACCAACTTAAGAAGCGATGATGTCCCTGGACTGGGTTGAGGTTTCATTGAGTGACAGTCTTGCGTCCAGTCCTGCGTTGCTCAGTAATTGTATCATGGCCCATACTGCAAGCGTAGCGAATCTCGGTTAGGGCCTGATACTCAAAATAAAGTTATCCGAAAATAGTCTGGCGTTGATTGTTAACAGATTACTTGCTTAATTTCCTAATTTGGTGTTTGAATTTAGCCATAGTTTGGGAAAACAGAGTGGTGCATAAATATCAACAATGCGGGAGATTAAAGTTGCTACCTATTCAATGCATAAGCATAACAATGCATGATATTGCACTTTTCATAAAGCAAAAGAAAGATGATTGTGCGATTCGTATTTCATTCTATAGGATTTAATTAACCGCTTCACTAAACCTTAGCATCACAGAGAATACAGCGCGATCATTGTAACTGCATAATGTTTAACACAAAAGTGTTTTATTCCGGGCACTACCAAAAATTTACTTTGTTTACAGGAACCTCCCTGAGAAATGTGACGTCAATCCGAGCATTTGTTGGCGCAATTTTGCTCTTTGCGACGTCGGCCATTCTTCGCCACGGCTCAGGTTGGCCAAGGTAATCGCTAAGGGCCCGCCGAGGGCACCGCCAACATTGACACCTAAGGCTTTCGCCTTAAAATACCGGGCATATTTATAGACTTGTATTTGTGAACGTGCAACGCAGCTGCCACTGTTCCTTATATTACATGTTTCACATTCATGCCCTGACTAATTCCCTTGAAAGTAGGGATAAACCATTCTTTTGCTTATTTTCCTTACTCACCTAGTTCCACATTATTCAGTTTAATTATGATAATGACGATAACAATTAGGCACGGCTGCAAGAACGCTAACACCATCTTAGTTTTTCATTGCAGTGAGGAATGGAACTAAAGACACCGTCTACATGCATAGCCACTCAAGTCTCCAAGTACCCCTAAAAGCAAGAACATATAAGACCGGCGAGAGATCAGTGGAAGATTCATTATTCCCGCTGGGTGCTTAGCAGTCTGCCGAGGATGGCGGTTCCCTGCGATTACCTGGCAACGTTCCTTCCACCAACTGGAGCAGGCGGACACGGACTTATCATTCTTTCTCTTTTGTAACGTTGTATTGCAGGTTGCGTTTTTTCGTAGCAGGGCAAGGGTCCGGTATGCCTTCCGTTAAGCTAAGCAGGCAAGGCTCCGGCGCTCGAGGCTCTTCCATAATCAGGGAGGCTTACCGGCGCAACCGGGACCGCCTATCCACGACTCCACAGAAGACGAAATTCTAGACGCGCTCCGACAGCAATACAGCAAGAGAGGTATGCCGTGGTGTTGCTTTTCACTAACGCTGCCTTTAAGCTTTGTTGAGGATTGTTACTATACGCCCAGTTCGCGTTATTCAAGAAAAGTTGCGTATAAGCGCACATCTCTGAACGACAATTTGTCAGACAGCAATGCTTTGCTAACAGGCACTTTTACGAAGATGGTGTCGTGAGCGTTGGCCTTCCTGTGCCTAGAATTTCCTAGGTGTGTGACAAGTAAATAACGTATTTACTTAGACTTACTCCAGAATGCACCGCTCTATATTTAGCGCATGATATTGGTGCTCGGAGAACAGCTAAATTATTGTTTATTATTGTTATTATTATTATTTTGGTCCAAGTATCTGTCGCCCTACGGATTTTTCTAGTTCTTCTATTGAGTCACTATTTGTCACGTGCGTTTGCTCCTTTACTGTGCTAAGCAGTCATGAGCTTGGTGTCAGGGTGGCCACGCACACCTTGCCTAGAGTATGTTACGAAAAAAATGCAACCCCAATGCCATGTCGTGAAGCGCTTTTATCTTCTGAGACAGTCGGTGAACATAAGAGATGTCCACCACCTCATTCTTTTCTTGTGTTATTTTGTTGTTTCGTTTCCACTCCAGCTTGTTGTTTTGTTTCCACTATGTGGGACACCCTTTCCATAGTATTTAGTTCTTTCACGCGGCTTGCCTCAAAATAGGAATACAAACCCGCTCAGCGAAACCACCCTCCTCTTCTCTTTTTCCGCGTACTTCTAACCGCACATTTAAAGCCAGGGTCAAGCTCTCCATTAGCAGACGCGCGGGATTTCCGTTCTCTGTCATCGCACGACCGCCCTCCAGCTGCGCCCCCATCCGATGTCTGCCACTAACTAGCACTTTCCACGGGCAGGGCGAGTCACAGAAGTTAGCGCCGGCGAATCGCAATTTCCTCTCCAGCGGCATTACGATTCTGCGAGGCACGGCGCTTGGAAATATGCATCGCCATGGCGCAACTTTCGCTCGCAGCTGATAACGTGCTGCTTTCTCTCGCCGCCACGACTTTCCATTTCCGCCTCCCCTTGCGGACACTGTTGAGATATGAAGGTGCGCGCGCCGAGAGGTGTGGTCTGTTTACTGTCCAAGTGATTCATTACGTGGCGCGGTATATATCAGTGTTCTTAAGTTCGGGAGTGGCGTCTGAGAACCTGCGTCGTGTGAAGCGGGACAGACGGTAACGTGTTGTGATGGGTATACAACCTATTCACTGCCTGAATGTAAAGAGGCTGGCAGCAGCAGCTGGAAAATTTAGGGAAGTGTGAGCTAGCTAATCGAAGGAACCACCAGCCATCACGTGTTTCAAACTTCCCTTATGCTGCATTAGAGCGTGGAGGTAGGCTGTCAGCACGGATTGCAGGTACGAACGGGACTGGGACAGGGAAATGCCTGTTACATGTATATGAAGTTTCTTAAGAGTAACGGCTTCGCTGCCTAAGTGGTTGCGTCATGTGGTGTTATTCCTAAACCAAGCATTCAAGCTTAAATAATAGAACTTCGTAGTATGCAGCACCGAATGAACATTATGAAAACGGTGGAAACCTTGTATTGTATTTACGCTTTATCGCATTTAATTTCGAATAAAACATTATGGACTTCGGAAATCTGCCGAATAGAACTAAGTTTGTCATCCACTGTGTAGCGGCTTCACTCTTTCCTCCACCAGGCACACCTGACAATTAAGCCGTGAATACACCTCACGCGTATGTGCTGTTTTTAACATTTACAAGTTTTATTCATTGCGCTGTTGAAGTTTCGCCTTATTTACATTATATTATACACTGCCGTGGTTACTATATAGGATCGATAAGGACAGTTCAATTAAAGAAAAGCAGTTTTTCTCTGAATCTGTTAACATAATTGTGACGCAATGCGACCACGTCTGGCGTGTTGACCCCGTGCGGCATGTATAGCTAGGATAGCCAAATATCGAGTGGACGAAGTAGGGACGGGGGGGGGGGGGGGGGTCAGAGGATAAAAGAAGCAGGTGACAGGCAGCAGCTGACGACTGACCGTGTCAGTGCCAGGAGCAACCAGCGTGAGGGTGCAACAAAGTTAGCAACAACAGTAACACGGCTACCAATATAGATAGAGGTTCTGCGAATGGTTTAGTCCTACAACAGAATTAGAGCCACAACAAAGCAATACCATTTTTATGTTTAAGAAAATGCAACAGAACACATGAAAGAAGAATGTGCAAACGAGCTCTCAGACAATAAAAAAAGTCGCAGTTTCGCCCGAAAGGCGAAGCAGCGATTGCGATAGCAAATTAGTGGACAGCTATACAAAGTAAGGATAGTAGTTTTATCAGCCATATAAACTTGTTAGCATAGGCATACTAACTCAATTAACAAGCATGGTGTCGCGCGCTCAAGCAAACAAGAACGTATCTCACTCGATGACCACGGAAACTGGCTGTCGAAACGCTGGAGTGAGTAAGCGCAGTATAGAAGCAGCGAGCGAATTCAGCTTCGCGCCTGCGCTCGCACCAACGCGATCTGAGCCGCGAAAACACAGGGAGGGTAGACTCTGCCCTACCTCAGGTGGCTTTCAAGATACAGCCGCGCGTGCGGGCGCTCGCGGCTCTAGGGTCAGGCCTCATTGCATGCCTTTCGCGTGCAAGTTTTGTACCAAGCCATCAAGCCATCAAAAGGAAGCGCAGCCTCCTAGCGTCGGTAGTTTGTTTTGTCGTTGTGAAAAGCGACTGCCATCTGGAGCGACTCTATCTGGAGGCAGAATCCGCGCATGTGACTGCTCCCTTGATAATGTCAGGGACTCTCGAATATATATAAAGGTTTATATTCATGAAATAATAAAGCAGAGACGCTAGAAACCCTTTCCTGTGCAGTTGTAGTACTTAACTGAAACGTAGACCCATGTTTTTTTTTTTTACTTTCTATTTAGGAAAGTAGGAAGCTACGTTAGAGCCGGCTGTACTAAAATCTCAAGTACACTGCCTGGGCGAGAATACAGAAACAAGGTCAAAAAAAAATTACGGCAGAACCCGTCTCACTGTGACTGTCGGCGGTAATGCGATAATATAACAACCACTTTATTTCCAACGCAGAAGTTGGGGGTCCTCCACGCAAGAAGTTTTCCGAACATGAAAGAAGCCCACGAATACACGCAAAATTTACGGACGACTGGCCGCTCGAGGCACTTTGCGTACATTTGCGGGCTTCTTTCACGCTCGTAAAAACACTTTTATGTAGCACGTATTGAGCAACAGAAAGCTGTATCGGGAGTGTTTCATGTTTCTCTACAATTATCTCATTGACACTTTGATAAATAGGACAGTACTTCTCGAGTTAGATAATAAATTGCAATTACCTGATTACATCGCAGTAATGAAAAAATTGCTGGCGGCTACTCCACTGCAGATTAAAAGCCGGGTGTTCTACTTCTGGTCCACGCCACAAATTTACAGAAGATTAAAATAGGGTTGGAGTGCATACGGCAGGCGTTACCAAATCCTGACTGGGAGCTGACCACTGTCGTTGGAAGGACAAGTATACAATCATTGAATTCTATCGGTGCTAACATATGGGGCAGCAACTTGGAGGTTAACAAAGCATCTCCAGTAGAAGAAGTTAAGGAGCGCACAAAGAGCGATGGAACGAAAAATGTTAGGCCTAACGTTAAGAGACAGGAAGAGATGGGTGTGGATGCGAGAGCAAACAGGGATAACCGATATTCTAGTTGCTATTAAGAGGGGAAAATGGAGCTGGGCAGGCGATGTAATGCGTAGGATGGATAACCGGTGGATCGCGACCTTAAGAGGTACAGAATAGATACCAAGAGAAGGGAAGCGCAGTCGATAACGGCAGAAAACTAGGTGGGGTGATGAAATTAGGAAATTTGCAGGCGCAAGCTGGAATCCACTAGCGCAAGACAGGGGTAATTGGAGATCGCAGGGAGGGTCCTTCGTCCTGCATTGGCTGATTATGATGATGATGACGACTCCACTGCAGTGGAAACAATATGCACTAGGTTCTCTTCGCTTCATATATATATATGTATATATGAACGAGAAGAAAGGGAACCGAGGGGCCCGATTTTTATTAAGCTTTTCATAAGAAGCCAACAAACATTGACACAAAGGACAACATAGGGGAAATTACTTGTACTTGCTAATTCCATTAAACAAAATGATAAATGAACAGAACTTAAAGTGGATGAAAAAACAACTGTCCGCAGATGGGGAACGAACCCACGTCTTCGCCTTACGCGTGCGATGCTCTCACCATTGAGCTACCGCGGAGCCGTTTTCCCATCCACTTTCTGGCGTATTTATGTTTTACAACAAGAACTCACTCTGGGAGTGTTATCCAGCGCCACCACTGACAAACCTAGGGGCGGATGTGGAACATCCTTTCTGCCGGAGGCGTCACGAGCACGTGATCTTTTTGGGTGATGACAACTGGTCAATAAACCCACATATGCTACCTGAAGGCATCAATGTTGCCGGATTTGAGCCCTGGTTGGCTTCTTATGATATATATATATATATATATATATATATATATATACACCACGTGACTGGTGTCCCGCTCTTCAAATACATACACTTTTTCCGCTCTGACATTCCTACGGCTAATGCATTAAAAGCGAGACGAAAATATTGACAAGGACGACACACACGGGACAAGCTATAGGCAAGGACATCTGCTTTTTCATATTTACATCGCGCTCATTTCTTACCGTTTGGATGTCGCGGCACTATCATCCGCTCCCTGATCAGCTTGTGGTATCAAGACGGACGCTCTATAACTTTATACATGCAAGACCTTGTGTGGACAACTTCCGCGTGGTGAGTTACCGTCCCAGATATTGGACGCTGTTTTTGGTGCTGGAGCACGTAGACGCATTTCATGGGAGCTTGTGACGCGCTCGTGTGTCTGTGGTGCTGATGATAGTATTCTCTTTCTTTTTTACGTTTTTTTTTTATTCCTGCCGGAGTAACGAATATGGTATTTTGGGACAGCCATCAGTAACGAAGCCTACATTCCCATTGTTCTACAAATACAAGAAATACAAATAATACGGGTAGCAACTCTACACACTCTAGAGAACAAATAACGAAGGTATAAAATTTTGAACCATGAACATACAACGTTGTCTCGAGATAGAAAGTGACCAGCGAGAAATGTAGGCCTTAAGAAATTTGGTGTTTTTACCACCGGGTGCTATTTTTCTGTCGCTACGATTTCTCTATACAATGGGCCAATTTTTCAAACTTTCTTTTCTGACAAGAGGAGCAGGGCGAGGCACGACAAGCTTCACACAAACAAAAAGGAGTGCAGAAATAATACTTTTGCTGAAAAGGCGAGCTTAAGGAAGAGAAATAGCCCGTCCGCAGTTGAATCCAGGCGGCGATTAGTTAGATGCTCGCATTTCTCATAAGATCTTGAAACGTACGCGGAATACACAACAGAATGGCGCAGGTGAAAATCAAAACGCACCCTTTGTCATTTTTATACCATGCAGCACAAGACCAAAATTTTTGCCTGCACATTGCCAGGGGAATACAGTAAAACCCAATTTTATGATTAGGCTTTAATTATGTGGTAAATATAATTCCATATATCCTATAATTTGATATACCCAAACTCGTTTACGAAACTTGAACCAACTTATGTGATGCATTTGCTGTAACAATAAGCCCTCGTTATAACAAAGTCGCTTTATTAAAAAATGCGTTACTCGAAGTTTTGTATTAGCACGTTACTATGACCCTCCCATAGTTCCGCCGGTTTTAACAAAATATCGCTTATAACGAAGTCAATTTCAAGTCTCGGTGACTTCATCAAAACATGGGTTTACTGTATAAGGATTTGATGATCGGCAGTTGAGTAAAAAATGTCACAGTTTCGCCCTAAGGGCGAAGCAATGAATGCGATAGCAACACAGCAATGTCATACGAAGTAAGGTGAGCGGCTTTGGTAGCAACAACACGCAGAACTGTTGTCGACGCCATCGGCGTTTTGCCCGCGTTAGCTCAAAATGCATGCGGCGTTGGTGACTGTTGCTGGAGCCTCTGATATAAATAGGCACTTGGTGCCGCAGCTAAACGTCGCCTCCCTTCCCTCCCCCTCCCCCACGGCCTCTCGTGCCTCTGAAGAAGGCGCGTTTGCTCTACATATATGGTGATTGTAAAGGAGAAAAGAGACGCCTACTTCTGCAGCCCTTAAGCGAGCATGGCGCAGAACGCGCGTTTGTTCTCCGCCGTGCGTTCACTCCCCGTGAAAGACGCGCCCCTCGCGCCCTTTCACTCGCACATACAGCGTTCGGCGCGCGGCGACGATTTCATCTCCAAATGACGTCATACGGAACCTCACGGCGACGGCGACGGCGACGCCGACGGCAGAAATCTGCTTTTGAGTGTCCATATAATTGCTATCGCAATAAAATACACGGACGTTATCATTATAAAGAGTACTACGCGTATAGTAGGCAGTAATGTTTACCTGTGCTTTTAACTGCTTCTCAGCACCACTGAGAAGCTCTTGTTCACCTTCCTTCAATGTCGGCACAGTAGCGGTGCACCAAATCAATCGCAAAAAGTGCACCCTGAAGCGTTAGGCGACGTCCCGTTGCTACGCGCGGACGCCTCAAGATCGATATATTATGCAATGTCCAGTTTCTTATGAAGGAGTTTAGTTTTGCATCAGTACCGGTCAGCGCGTTTCGCTTCTTCGAAATAGTGAATAATTCGCTTTATCCGATGTCGTTATACTTGCGTTCGACTGTAATACAATGCCAGCGCTCATTATCATTATCCAGAACAAAGGACATTATAGTACAGAAGGGAGAAGAAATATAAACGAAGCACTGAAGCAAACCCACCCACACGTAGTATATCCAGTAAGAGCTCATTCGGTTGATTTGATGAAACGTTGAAAGAAAGGCCATGTATAGACACTCCCAGCAAGTCTTGAGGCGAAAACCAAGGAAGATAGACGTCAAGAGGGCTGACCCAAGAGCAACTGTAAATAATCGAGTGAGTGGTCAACGACGGATACCTAACAAGAAGCTACAGTGACGTCACAGCATCGCAAATTCCACTGTTGATTTACCGGAGCGCTGTTTTTGTCTCTTGTATTTTGCTGTGCCGAAATAGAAATGGAAGTTGTCATCCGTCTGCTGGGGGCTACGAACATTGCAGCTGCCTTCTAGTGACGTGGCTATCTTTAGTCATAAATTACCTACCTCAACGAAATATTTATACACTGTGAGAAGAAGAAGTAGTTTATTGATGTGAAAAAGTAGAGAGGTCGGCCGGAATATGGAGCATCTGGCCTGCTACTCTACGTAAGGGAAGGGGAGGAGGGGAAGAAAGAGGGTGAGAAAAATCTATTGCCACCTACACAGGAAGTTTATTGGCCATCTATACACAACCTGTGGCCTCATAATTTTTGTCCAATACTGTCGGTATTGAAGGAGACCGAAGAGACCCAAAACTAAGAGAATCGGCTGCTGTCGTCGAGCAGTCTAAATAATTTGCTTAGATGACTTCATAGCCCGCATGTTCTGTTTACGCGTACACCTAAACCTTGATCTAATCCAGAGATATATGCTGAAGAATTCCTTTTCATGAATATAGATGTTACGGGAAAACACAATTAGCTATGGTGGGGACGCTGGCAGAAGAGGGTGCGTAAAATACCTAAACTTTTGTTTGTGGCTTTACATTTACAAACACAGATTTCATTAAAATGAAACTACGGGTTTTCACGTGCCAAAACCATGATCTGATTATGAGGCACGTCGTAGTGGCGGACTCCGGAATGATTTGGACCACCTGGTGTTCTCTAACGTCCACCCAAATCTAAGTAAACGGGTGTTTTGCCTTTCGGCGCCTCCATCGAAATGCGGCCGCCGTGGCCGAGACTTGGTCCCCCGACCTGGTGCTGAGCAGCCCAACATGATAGCCACTAAGCAACCACGGTGGGTTAAACACAAAGAGCGGACGACAGAAAGAGCCATATTCCTTCTCGTTTACGCTTGGGACTTCCTTTCCCATAACCAACGAGAATCATTTGAATTATGATTGAATGGAGGAGCGGGAGGAGAAGGAGGAAAAGAAGAAAGGGAAGGATAGGCAGGTCAAACAGAAGCACTACCCTATGCGAGGGAAATGGGGATAATGGATGAAAAGGAAGAAAAGAAAGAAAGGAGGAAGGTACTATAAATGCGAACACCTGCGGTTGGCCTACGATTGGTCACTGAGACAAGTCGATTTAATGAGCGGTACAACGACCGCGTCGCTTTGTAAGCCTGCGATGCGTGGGGCTATGGTCCATGTACATGTCTCTTAAAATGGTTTGTTATATTGTTAGGACCCATGCACCTATCCTGCGGACGAAATAGAAGTAGTATGGCAGGCGGGAAACAGTACGAGCTGTATCCCGGCCCGCCATCTTTGTTGTTGCGGTGCCACTCGCTGTCACTTGTAAATATTGTACATAAAACCTTTTTGACATCTCCCCGTAACAATATCACCGGTTTAAAACACTCCGAAGAACGTCGCGTTCCATGTCATACCGATCAAAAAAACTCAACACGTGTTGGATCGTCTCTTCACAGTTGCATGAGTCACATATTGGTGTGTCTGACATTCAAATCAGGAATTTATTTATTTATTGCGTGAGTAGGCTCAGGACGTTCATTAAAGTTTTACATCCATCCATCCATCCATGAGTAGGCTTTGAGAAGAATGGGTAGGCTTATTGCATGAGTAGGCATGAGTAGGCGTTCATAATAGCCACCACTAACTAGAGTCAACACAGTAAACTTACATCCTGGGGCAAAAGAGCGATGGAATATGCAGATTCAATGCATTATCAAGCCTGTGGGTGGAGACGATATATAGCGGTGATCGGGGTGTTCCACGAAGTTAATGTCTTGGCGCAACCAAATAAACGAAGACCACTCGCATCGTTTGTTCTGGACAAGGGTGTAGGAATTCCCAGCGTTGGTTTATGAGCTAACCGGGCGGCCTCATCCGAAAGGTCTTTACTGACAATGCCATAGTGTCTCAGCAGCTATTTAAAGATGATGCGATGGCCTGTCGTGAGTGCTTATAGAGAACTTCTCTTGTATCAAGCACCAGTTGTGCTAAACACGAGCTCGGGGGAGGGAATCCGGGCCATGGCGGCCGCATCTCGATGGGCGCGAAATGCAGAAAACACCCGTGTACTTAGATTTAGGTGCACATTAGAAAACCCAAGGTGGTCCAAATTATTCCGGAGTCCCCCACTATGGCGTGCCTCATAATCAGATGGTGGTTTTGGTACATAAAACTCCATAATTTAGTTTTTTTCATGGGTATTGCGTCGCAAGGCTTACTAGAGACTCTGGCTGTTGGCTGTTTATGTGGAATCACATAAACAGCCAACTTTCGAGGATGTGCTTGCACGATTTACTTGACCACCCATATATGGCGCGGGAAGTTCTGTTGCTGTAGAGGTATTCATGTGGGGTACTGCGAACCTGATGTTGACGCAAGGCTAGGATGACAACATAACCTGTGAAGCTGGCGGTCGAGAACGATTCATCATGGAACAACCATGATTGCTAGAGACCATCAGATTCCAACATACAGCTCAGTTGACGACGTCAGAGCACACTTTCGACAATTCTACCCACCCACTTGACAGATGATGGATAGGGGGGGGGGGGGGGGGGGGGGGAGAAGGCAAGACCAGACAGACCGCATACTAACACAAATATTTTCGGGAGAGGGAGGATATTGTTACAGAGCCACTACGGCCCAAGGAAGATGCCTAGAAGTCCGTGACATCTCGTTAAGCTCAAAAAAGAACGAAAGACAGAAAAGAAAACAAAACATATTTATTTTGTCTTCTAAAAATCCATCTATTACCACAAAATTACCGAGATCTTGAAGAATGCTTTATCAGTCTAGAATAATTTAGTGAGTATCTGGTCGTGTTCTTTAACTATATACATATATGGGACATGAATGACCATAACTTTGGTGCGACAACCCATGCATAAGTGATAAGTGTCGTGAAGCGCATTGTAGAACTAAAAGGAAGCATCCGCTTGTACAATATTCTCCTGGTGAACGTTTCTGAGATACTTCCCGCATACGACCGGCATCGTTTCACGACTGTTCACTTTGAAGGCATCCGGCCTAGCAAGCTCATTATTCGGTCTCACTCTTTACTGCGATGGAAACACTTTTTTTTTCTGATTGTACAGAATGGCCACTTCAGCAGCAATGATTGACAACGCATATAATTCAGTTCTCAAAGTTACTTCGGCTATCTGCGATATATGAAGAAGAGCACGGTCTTGACTCCATCTAATAGAGAGCGCCTATCAGCATGTATGTTCTTGAAGGCTGTTGAACAGCGCTTCTTTGGGCTTCCTTAGGTAAAACAAGCCCACCTTGAATGTACCTACGTGTGATCTTTTTTTCCGGCACGAACTTTATTGTGGCAACACGTGCCAACACACTTAACAAGTTTAGTCGAATCCATATATTCCCCTAAATTATCTCAGGAATGTCGCTAAGCATCCGCAACTGTAAATCCGAAATGTTCTGTACTTGTCACCTCAGCAGTTAATCAGGGCAATATATATTTTTTACGAGCTTATAGCTGCACTGGCGTCATCGCCGTATGGCTGTATCAATAGCCAACCCGTAATGATCACCATTGTGTAATCTTAACGACGACAAACTATATGACAAACTATACATAAAAGTTCGAAGAAGACCATTTAGCAATAATGATTTTTTAGTGCGGACTCTCTCATCCGAAAGCTTACGGTACCCGCCACAGTGACGCAGTGGCTACGGCGTTTTGCGCTTGAGCCCGACTATGTCGAGGCTTAGGTTTCCATCCGTGGTGGGCGCAATTCGATCTGGACGAAATACAAAATTTCTTAAGTGCTTAAATTTAGGCGGACGGTAAAAAAACTAGGGTGGTCAAAATTATTCCACTACCCTCACCATGACCTCTATCATGCCTCCAGTATTGCTTTCGGGCGTTGAAGACCATAAATCGTCATGAAAGATTACCGTGCCAACAAATGCTACGAAGTGTGACTGTTGTGACAAGAAACCAGTCATATGGCAGTGACTGATTTGTTCACGGAGTTTAACGCAGGAAAGCAACTTTGGGACAATGAGATCGCGTTGTGGAGGTATGGATGGATGCAATCAGCCTCCCCCTTTGAAACGAGGTGGGGGGTTGCGCCACCAAGCTCTCGTTATTATTTTGCCTAATGTCCTACCTTTAGTTTTGAGAACACACACAACTACAAAGAATTCCAAGCATAAACCTTTTTGAACCGTTACTGGGAACTCTGCTTCTGTACGTTTCCGTTGTTTGAGGTCTCCCTACTTTTCTGCCACCAAACCTCCAACCGGCTCTTACAAATCTCTGTAGCGGACATGTTTGCTTTACCCCCGCTATCACTGAACCTAAGGGCTTCAAGGAGGTCAGAGGAGCCTAGACTGGCAGCTGGATGGCAGCAGGATGGCAGCTGGAGGGCTCGGGATTAATATTGACCACCTGGACCGTCACGACGCGCGATCGTACCCGCGCCCTTGTACTCTGCAGCCAAACGCACGCAGTGGCTTCGGGGCCACGGTGCAAAAAAAAATCATCCCAAATAAGCGCTTATAACAAAACAAAAAAGGGAAAAAAAGGTGCCTAACAAACACGAAATGAAATGATAAGAAAGGACAAGGAAAATTTCATGGTGAGCATTTCTATCGCGTTTTTTCTGCGACTGTTTTCTGAAATCTGTGGTGCGAGCGAAACACGTTCAATGCCACCACGCGTAGTAGTGTTTCAGCTGTGTCTTGAAGGGCTTGCCAGTCTGGGTGACCACTGCGATTTCTCTTCCAAGACACTCCGCGAAGCGCACGTAAAACTGATCAGTGGCCTGTGATGCTTTTGAAATTTTCCCCTGTTCAAATTACAATGTCTTCTCGCAATTTTTTCAATGTCTCGCGGACTAGTTGTGTGCGGTTCTGCTATAGGCACTTTTTTTTTGCCAGCGTTGGAAGGAAGGCGCACATGGACAACTTGCTCTTGTTTTCGTGGTAGTGTGCGGGCAAGATTGAATTTCCCTTGAACCGTCCTGCGAGAGAGAAATGGAAATGAAAGAGAGAACCTCGTGCGCAGTTTCGAAGTTGTGTGCGCTGAAACAATTTTGTTCGATTTCGCTCTTCTTTCAAGCGTTGTCTAGCTTATGGTCTCTCGCTATGGCAACATGCGTCGAGAAGGCTCGAACATACTTGGCGCGTGAGGCGATGACTTGGAGTCTCCATGAATTGCGCAGAGCTGAACACACCCTGGGAGCGCAAAAATGCGAAAAAAAAAACTAAACGCTGAAGCATGGTCTCGAAAGATGTGTTATGAATTTAAACAAGCAATGGCTGTGTTTTTTTTGTCACTGATTGTGCTATTACCTTGTCTCTTTTCATATCCGCCCCATAAGAGCAGGAAAGTATTTCTGGAAGTTTCAACACCGCCCTTGCCTCATAATGTTATACGCAACCGAGTCTCTAGCGTGCTTTTTGCGATATTTGTTGAGTCACGCGTGCCTTGATGCCGCAATGTTTTTTCTCCTAAAGCCGCTCCAATTCAAGAAGCACTGATTCAAAGGCAGTGCTGACCTGATATACGCATGTACATAGACATCCGAGAAATACTCTCTTTTTGATATCTCAATTCTTTGTTCGTTGTGCGATGTCAGCATTTCTAGCTCGAACTGATTAGCATGTACGACAATGTCCTTTAAGCTCGATATTCTCTTTCGAAGGCAAAACGCGGGAACCATAGTGTGGCGCTAGCAGCATATCCCGCAAAGTTTAAGCAGCAACGAACGCAACCTCAATATCGACGAGGTCGAAAGCTCAGCCGGCTGCCAGCCGACGTGGCTTTCAGAAAAATCACAAAGCCTTCTCAACACCACCTAGGCTACTTCCGGTTACGGCATCTCGTAATGCGTTTGCTGCATGCTGCCAAAGATGAGGGGGGCGAGAAAACCGTGAGTTTTCACTTACCGCCTTGATGTGCTGGGTTCTCGCTTATTTGGCTGTCCGTTTTCCAGAAGCTTGCACACAATTTTGCTTTTAAAGAAGACTTCGCAGCATTCGCGGTGCCTGTGCACTTCCCTCTTATAAAGGGGAGGAGTTAAAATGCCTGGTGCACTACGGAAATGCACAATGTCGCGTTTTTTAAATTGAAAGCCAATAAGAACACACACAGCCAACCCAACTTCCATAATACAGGACTTCCCCAGTAAAAGGATGTCATAACAGTTTTTGAAGCAGAGTGTACCCATTCAGGCGAAAGACTTCTTTCTCTCTTTTCGTAAACATTCATAGCTAGCTACAGACAGCTTTTGAGGGTTGTTTGCCATAACATATATTAGAGACTGTCGCCCGTGAAAAGTACGGGGCGACTGCGTACTCAGGTATTTAAAGGTCGGGAAGAACACAGCCAAAGTGAAAGGGCTGAGACGTACAGGTTCGGGAATGTATAGAATAATACAACCACATCGACAAGAAGGGCAATAACTGTAGGCAATCTAAGGTAAGGCGTCTCAACACTATCCCATGATCATTGTTGCCGATAGTTTCAAAGCGAATGTAATGACGAGGGACAAGTAATTGGTATGCAATGGAGAGGAACCGTATCACCGCAAACACTACGGATGGGGGTAGCGTACTTGCTGGTTGAAGAAGTAGAACGTTCCAAAGGACTTCAAAGAATACATATAGTATAGAAGAGAATGGCTGCATTACCAGAAACATAGTAAAAAGCTGACCACTTTCATTACAGCCGTTTCGCAGTTTGGATAGAGCGGCTATACCGCCTTGTCCCGATCAGCTGGAAGCATAAGTGCATGGCTTGTAACCGCCATACAAGAAGTGGAGAAGCAAATGATACACTCATGCATTTCAACCAGAAAATCATTCAATTGGTCGCGTCTCTGCTGGAGCGTATATGGCCGACGCTGCCCCTTTGATCCGCTCGACTGAGTTGCCCTCGTGTTCCGCTCGCAAAGAACGTGTTATCGCTAATATGCAGCCGCAGAATTGACCGACGGTGCTGTTGCGAGAAGCTTCGTCGAGTTTGCAACCTCAGAGGGGCCTTTGCTGTCATTTTGCCTAGTGGTTTGAACACTGCCGAACTGATATTTTAGGACAATTAAGGCTGGAACAGTTTAGGACAAAACTGGCTGGAAAAAATACCACAGGCTTACCATCACAACGCCAGTATGGACGAGTGAATAGGCCAATATCAACAATTCACAGACTTTCTACTCAAAGGCGTGCGCGATCAGTGCCTGTGCCGCCCGGCATAAGCTACTGCATTGCACTGGTCAGACATGACAATGTTGAAAGTAAAGTTTTTTTGCCTATTCCCCCGGGTTTTGCGCGGTTGCCTGGTTGCAGTTGGTCCGGTGGCTACCTGGACGGTTATCTTTGTACGTATAGATACGGATGTTATGTGAAACTACCAGTGGAGTGGCTTATACAACCCTTGTACGCTGACCAAGTATACCGATAATAATTAAACTAATTATAGTATTAACTTCCTTCAGTGTCGGCTAACAGGGGTCCCCTGAGCACACTGACCTGTTAATGGAACGACGCATATATTTAACGGATTCTTAGATTTACATTATTTTCTTTGATTTAGCAACGAAGTATGCATGTATGCCGGTTCTTAGCCAATTCTTAAAAAATGGGCATGTCCCGGTTCATATATAAGTTTTGAACATCTGATGTACCTTCACAGATATCTCTAAAGCGCACCAAGTTGTTGTTAGAATGGGTAAATATATTTCACTGGTTCTTTCATTCAGTTTGTTTCTTTACATAGACGTTATAAATGTACCACTGGGAATGTGCCTGTTCTTGGCCAATTGTGCAGATTGGGTGTGTCCCCCTGCGCCAAAAGAGGCACAGAATCACTAAATGTGTCTGAATCGTGTCGCAATCTTGTGCGCATCCACCTGGATTGTATTTCGCATTGCGGCACAGCTTATGAAGGATACAGTGTATAAACGTAAAAAATTGCTTTACATAAAGATGCGACCTTTGTGATAGATAAACATAAATCCTTCCATGAGGTTACTCGTTGCATAGGACGAAAGTGCACAAAGTTATACGCATCGCTGATAGTTGCCGAACATTCATTTAGCCACTTTAATAAAGCTTCGCTTCGAATAGACACCAACATGGTCGTTGGATCTGCATGGTTTTGTTAGCTGTAGCCACTACATTTATTTGCTTTATTTTAGTATTCTGCGTCGTTTGCTTGTGTGGTTGAGCTGACCTATGCTTGCTGTGTACTGGTTCTGTCTTGTTTGCTTGTTTGTTTTAGCCGGCCTATCTTTGCTATGCATTTACTCACTAAGCGAGGAAAGGTAACGGGCTTCACCCACGATGCCAGCCTCTGCTACACGTACATTTTATAATAATAATTTTTTAGAATTAAAAAAAATCATGATGACTTGCAGAGGATGGTTTTTCTTTGCTCCAGCTTACAATTTATTGTGATTTCACTCAGCGAACAAGGCTTGCATCCACAAAAATCGCTCGTTCTTTAAATACAGGCCAACTTTGTGCGCACATGCGCTGGCAGCTCGTGGTAGAAAAAAATTGCCGCGTATCTGCGTGCTTCGCTGCAAATGTCGTCGAAAGACGATAGTCTTCTGCCGGCCGTACTACATGAGTGCTGGTCTGATCCGCGGCCACCCGTGATGCTGTTCTCGTACCATTTCCGTCCTGGCATGATAAATGCAATGGAGGTTTGTTTGAACAGATTTTATTTTACCGCATTATTTCATCAAGCGGCCATTTATGTTTTGCCCTGCCTCAGACAGCGCTTCCTTTATATTGAATCGGCCGCATCTGGCTGGCATTGATAAAATTGAGGAGGCGCTGCGTGAGACATGGACGCCATCTGGCAATACATCGGGAAACATGAGCTTGTGCAGAGGGTTTCCTTCCTCCATGGCAGAGGGCGCTCGTCGGCGCGCAGTCGGGGAACGTCATTCGTCGGCGCGCATAGCATGGCATTTTCAGCGCAGCTTAAGAAACTAGGGTCTTTAGAGTTACGTATCTATGTATTTTCTATTAAAGGAACACACCTCCTAATACTTACCTAGTGATGTTGCGCCTCAGATATGCGTAATATTTACTTTGTGATCGATAACGTTCACAAGTATGAACAGCCGTACCAGTTTAAGTAGTGTGGGCGGTAAGCAAGTGGTCCAACTTTGGCCGAGTGGCTGAATCGGGTGACAGACAGACAAACAGACAGACAGACCAAATTTTCAGCGTTTAAGTTCCCCAAGAAAGACTATCGTCTTTAAAAGTCAATGCTTTCAAGTAAGGCGTGCGCCCAATGGAAAACAATTACCTTAAGCAAAATATTTTTTCGCAAATTGGGCTCCAGAAACATAATGAAGTCCTGCAATCACAGTGTGGTTAAACCTTTTTGTGCTGAAGTTGCACCACTCGGGTGGCCCCAAGAGAGCTCAAGAATATGTGGTTTCATGTCCGCAATATCGAAAGTCCTAGGCAGTTTCAGGGTGAACGTAGACGGCGTAAGCTTGTCGATCACAGCTGGTACACTGTTTCCTGAGATCCGCTTTGGGAAACAAAAGAAGCAACCCGTATCGAAATCGTGCCCAATATATTCGAGGCAGCTCATCTTATGATGTCAAATAATGCCTGTTCGTGGCATAGCTGCAGACAAGAAACGCAAGACGAGAGTGCCCTTTTCAAAGAGCTTCTATGCGGGATTACAGGATACAGAAAATTTCAGTGACGCCTCGCTGTCAGCAGCTGTCACATACTGGACATGCCTCTCTTATCGTATCGGCTGACTAAGGAAATTGCATAAAAAATATGCACTAGGTGATTTCATCACATGTCCTTCTTCTGTCAATAATAAAACGAGTACCCTTGTTGTACAAGACATCATATTCCGATAAGTTTTGGGACTCATATGGCATACCTTATATAAAGCAGTAAAATAGTTTCGTGTAGCAGAGGCTATACGCGTTATTTATGGTACAGCAAGGTAACTGGACTGTGTCATGCGTGTAGAATCTGCACTAGCGCTCTGATATATACCTGGAAGAGCTGGTGTGCTTATACGTTATCGTCTTTGCAGGCTGAAGTGTAAACCCTGGAAGTGCCTGAAACATGACTGGCCGCGCACGCTCATGTGTGTGCGTGTGTGCGTGTGTCCGTGTGTGCGTATGCCCGTGTGCGTGTGCCCGTGTGCGTGTGTGCGTATGTCTATGTGTCCGTGTGTGTGTCCGTGTGTGTGTGCGTATGTGTGTGTTTGTGTGTGTGTCAATATTAATCTTGAAAGGAAGGTTGTGAACAAACCTTGAAAGATTTTGATATTGTTAGCCAAAGGTCATACAATCAGTAACTGTTCCTCACTGGGCCTAGGCTGCGTCAGAGCCCCGATGTTTCTCCCGTTGAAGAATATTGCATTGACGTGTTACCTACAAGAACAGCATTTCTTGTAAAAAGGTCACAGTTTCGCCCTAAGGGCGAAGCAATGAATGCGATAGCAACACAGCAATGTCATACGAAGTAAGGTGAGCGGCTTTGGTAGCAATATGAATTGTAGTAAACATGAGCTGATTAAGTAAGCAGGCGTGCTGCGGCGTACGTAGACCGACATGAAGAGAGACTCGATGACCACGAGAAGGCGCGTGTGAAACGGTGGTGTTGATGAGAAGCGCTGCCCGTGGGCAGCGCGTGCGAAGGGACGCACCTGTAGCGCTGCACTGCCGATCCGGGCAGCATTGCATGTGTAGCGTGCGTTGGAAAATGTGGCCCGACTATTACTAACTGTGGTGTGAGCGCGCACAAACAAACATGAATAGATCACACTGAATGACTGCAGACAACGACTGTCAAAACGCTGGCAGCAAGCGCATATACGCCGCAGCGGGAGAAGGTACGTGCGGTCTATCGCTCCAACGGAAACGGAGCGGCGAATGCTCAGCGCATAAAGGTCAGAGCCGTGTGGAGATAAGAGACGGTGCGAGCGAGCGACGAGCGCGGTTGTTGGCAGAGTAGAAATGCGCTCCCCCCCCACCCCCGCGCCCTCCGGCGCTCGCTTCCCGCTTCCTTGCTTGCGCGTGGAAGATTGAGTGCGTTCGCTCTCCGTGACAGCGTGCGTCCCCGCACGCTTCCGCTCGGGCATGCGGCGCGCGGCGAAGATTTTATCTATACGGAACCTCACGGCGACGGCGACGACGGCGACGGTGACGCCGACGGCAGAAATCCGGTGAAAGTGTTCATATAATTGCTATCGCAATAAAATAAAACGTTGCGAGGTGCGAAGGTGGTAAAGACTTCGGACGCTGCTCGACGTGAATCCCGTTCTTATCTCGTCGAAAACCTCCGAGCCGCCCCCAAAGGCACTGGCAACAGTCACTAACGCCGCGCGCGTTTGGTGCGAACGCGGGCAAAACGCCGACGGCGTCGACAACAGTTCTGCCCATTGCTGGTACTGCTGCATGTCCAAGTTTATACAGCTGATAAAACTAGCATCCTACTAATTTGCTATCGCAATTGATGCTTCGCCTTTAGGGTGAAACTGCGCCATTTTGATATAAATACACATTTGGTGCCGCAGCTAAACGTCGCCTCCCCTCCATCCCTCCCGTGCCCCACGGCATTTCGCGCGACGGAAGAAGTTGCGTTTTTCTCTATATATATGGCGATTGTAAAGGAGGAAATAGACGCTTAATTCTGCAGCCCTACAGGGAGCACGGCGCAGAACGCGCATTTGCTCTCCGCCTTGCGCATGCTTACAGTGTACTCTAGTACACTGTACGCATGCTCCCCGTGATAGCGCGCGTCCCTCGCGCGCTTTCACTCGCACATAAAGGATACGGCTTGCAGCGAGGATTTCACCGCCGTTTGACATCATACGGAACCTCACGGCGACGGCGACAGCGACGGAAAAAATCCGCTTTGAGTGTCCATATAATTGCTATCACAATAAAAAGAGCATTCTTTGTTTTTCGGGACACCTCTATTATGATAAAGCTTAGCCTTCGCTATGGCGAAGTGGCTTTGGTATTATGCTGCTAAGTACGAAGGCTCAGGGACGAATTCCGGTAAGGGTGAAATGTAGAAAAACACGCATGTACCGTGCATTTTGAAGGTGGTGGGGTGGAGCAGAGGTAGAACACCTGGCCTCTAACCTGAAGGTCGTAAGCTCGAATCCCTCCTCCAGTCCACTACATTTTCAGGAATGGAGTGGCGCCTGACACCGGCCAAAAAAAAATATTGCCGAGGGCTAGTGGGGCTATACTAGTCCAGTTGCAACCAAATTAGGAAGGCCCACTAAGCTTCAACAAAGTCACTCCGTCACAAGAACAGGATTCGGCCTCCCTGGTCCAGCATCCGGCCACTACCTCCCTCATGACTCCTACAATTAACCTATGGCCCTCAGTCCCCAGCTGCTGCGGAGCACCAGACCAAGGCGGTGGTCAGACCTGCGACGCGGCAGAGGGTGCTAAGAATCTCTGGGTCCGGACAGGTCGCCGCTGGAAACTAAACCTGGCAACGTTCAACACGCGCACCCTGTCATGTGAAGCTAGCTTAGCAGGGCTATTTGCAGAATTATAAGGCATTTCCTGCGATATTATTGGCCTTAGTGAGGTTAGATGAACTGGTGCGGCTTACACAGTGCTGACTACCGGCCTAGTCGTCTGCTACAGAGTTCTTCCAGATAAGAGAGAATGCGGGGCATGATTTCAAATTCATTGGGACATATCGGGCAACAATGATGAATTCTACAGCATTAATGAGAGTCTAGCAGTCGTCGTAATAAAGCTGATTAGGAGGTATAGAATAAAGGTAGTCATGCCTACGCCCCAACCTCCAGTCACGATGATGAATAAATAGATCAGTTTTATGAAGATTTTAAATTAGCAATGGGAAAGGTGCAAACTAGTCATGGGTGACTTCAATACAAAAGTGGGGAAAAAGCAGGCTGGTGAGCAAGCAATTGGTGACTACGGCATTGATTCTAGGAACGCTAGAGATAATACACCTTATTACAATATCGTGGAGACCAGTTGTGGCTCGAAGGTGGACGCTAGAGGAGAGATGTTGGTAGAATTCGCGGAAAAGAATAGGCTCCGAACAATGAATACCTTTTTCAGGAAGCGCAGCAACAGGAAGTGGACCTGGAAAAGCCCTAATGATGAAACAAGCAATGAAATAGATTTCATACTCTCTGCTCATCCCAGCATAGTTTATGATGTAGAAGTTTTGGTAGGGTAAAGTGCAGTTACCATAGGTTAGTGACGTCTAGGATTTCTCTCAATTTGAAGAGATAATGAATAAAATTAGTCAAGAAGAAACAGGCCAACCTAGACGCAGTAAGGGTAAAAGCAGACCAATTCAGGCTGGTGCTCGCAAACAAATATGCAACTTTACAACAAGAAGAAGACAACACAGGTAATGACTGAAAGCGTAACCAGGCTGATCTCAGAAGCAGTAATTGAAGTGGCAGGTAAGGCCCCAAGGCAACCAGTAGGTAAGCTCTCCCAAGTAACAAAGGACCTAATAAACAAACGACAAAACATGGAAGTGGCAAACTCGAGAGATCAGATAGAATTCGCTGAATTGTCGAAACTGATCAAGAAGGAAGTAAGGGATATGCGAAATTACAACGTGGAAAAGAATGAGGAAGCAGTAAAATATGGACGCAGCATGAAATCAGTGAGAAGAAAACTTGGCATAGGACAAGGCAAGATGTATGCACTGAAAGATAAGTAGGGCAATATCCTCAGCAATTTCGATGACATAGTAAAATCAGTGGAAGAATTATATACTTACTTTGTACCCAGAACATCCAAGCTACTTTCATTCAGAGTAGTGATGAACAGGATACAGAGGCGCCCTCTATAACTAGCGATGAAGTTAGAAGGGTCTTGCAAGGCTTGACCAGGGAAAACAGCTGGAGAAGATGAAATAACCGTCAATTTAATCAAAGATGGAGGAGATACCATGCTTGAAAAGCATGCGATCCTTAATACGCAATGACTCATGACTTCAGTGTACGAGAGAGCTGGAAGAACGCCAACATTATACTAAACCTTAGGAAGAAAGACGTTCAAGAATTTAAGAAATACATACCCATTAGCTTGCTTAAAGAATTGTATCAAATATTCTCCTAGATAATTTCCGATATAATCAGGACAACGATTGACTTCAGTCAACCAAGAGAACAGGCTGGCTTCAGGAAGGGATATTCTACGATGGATCATATCCATGTCATCAATCAGGTAATCGAGAAATCTGCGGAGTACAATCAACCTGTCTATATAGCTTTCAGAGATTATGAAAAGGCATTTGATTCAGTAGAGATACCAGCAGTAATAGAGGCATTGCGTAATCAAGGCATACGTGAATATCTTGGCAAATATCTACAAGGATTCCACGCTACCTTCGTTCTCCACAAGTAGAAAGTTACCTATCAAGAAAGGCGTGAGCGACACAATCTCTCCAATGTTATTCACTGCATGCTTAGAAGTAGTACTCAAGCTCTTAGACTGGGAATGCTTAGGAGTTAGTATCAACGGCGAATATCTCAGCAAACTTCGGTTTGCAGAAGACATTGTCCTGTTCAGCAACAATGGGGACGAATTACAACAAATGATTGAGGACCTTAACCGAGAAACTGTAAGAGTGGTCTTGAAGATTAATATGCAGAAGACAAAGATAATGTTCAATAGTCTGGCAAGGAAACACATAAATCTGGCATGCGGCCACCTGGGCGGCCCGGGTGGCCGCGTGCGCCTGCCCGGCTGATGTATCTTCAAAGCCATCTGTGACGGGGACCGACTCCGCCCTGCGCTGCGTTTCCGTTGCTTAGTTCACGTTGAGGAGAGTAGCAATACGAAGGTCAATTCCCTCGCTGCGGCCGCGCTTCCTCACTCCAGCGTTTTGACAGGGCTTTTCCGCGGTAATCAAGTGAGATGTGTCCATGTTTGCTTGTGCGTGAGTGACACCATGCTTGTTACTTTAGTTAGCATGCCTATGTTTACAAGTTTAAACTGCCGAATAAACTATTATTACTTCGTACAGCCGTCCACCAATTTGATATCACTATCGATGCTTCGCATTTCGGGCGAAACTGCGACTTTCTTATGTATTTCTTTATTACTCAACCCACTCATGTAATACCTATCAGTGGGCTGACAGTATCAATAAATCAACAAATAAATGAATACATCAATAACTAATAATCAATATAATGTCACAAAATGTTTAATTAATGAATGGTCGGCTGTGCCGTGAAAGCCTCTGAATGAAAATTTACGAACACGTCGTTATAATCCTGGTAATTTTTTATACGAGACTTTCGGGCAAATGGCCCTCTTGCATGAAGTTGGCGCCTATTTTTGATCTGGTGCGCACTGGCGGTTCCTCTATCGTTGGACGTTTGACTTTAGGCTCGTTAAGACAGTGGTGTTAGTTTGTGGGCAAGCTGGAAAACGACGGCTACGTTTCGATTATATTAAGCACCGTCGACAAAGATTTAAAAGAAATTGCTTGATTGAGAGCCTGATTGATGTTAAATGAGGAAGCAAACGAGTCGAAAACAAGAAAATCTTAAAGAACAGGCAAGGACCTAACACTTCCGTAGGTAATAAGGCACTCTAATATTCATTTTTTTATTGGGACGTTGTAAAATTGTCGTAAGCCGCGACCAATGCTTGAGCTATTCCTTGTAATTTTCGTGTTGCACCTGGGGATCATTATGTGTAATGCACGTAATTCTAGCACAGTCCCGGAAATCCACCATGATGTTCGTATCTCAACCAGATGCTTGTCTAGGAAAATTTTAATGTTTATTGTCGCTATTCGCCGGTTGGTACGTATGAACCGCAAAACCTCTCGTGTCTGAAACCTCTCGTGATAGATTGCGTGCTTTAGCCACTGCTACAGGATGTCTCCAGAAGCATTTGCACCAGCTGTACACGCCTGCGTATAAGCTGAAGCAGATACGGAAACAGACAGCTGCGCAAGAAATGCCGTCTCTGCATATACGATATGGAAATACAAAGCACGACAAGCTTCGCTGGGGGAAAAGACCACCGAGTAATCGATGATGCGGCACTACAACAATAAAGAAAATAAAAAAAGGAATGAAAAGAAGACGAAGAGTGAGAGAAAAATAAATGGAAAGCTAGTGCTTGTGCGATAAACATGGTGTTCGTTCAGCCAACATTCAAATATAACTCCAAGCAAAACCTAGGAATCGACAGAGCAAGAAAGGACAGCAGTTTCATGCATCGGCGCCAGGCGCGATGATATGCGTTCTCTGTGAGCGAAGTGTGTGGCCGAGGTGGAACTACAGCACACCTACTTCAAGAAAGTTATCGGAACGAGAATTTCGACCAATGGCTCTTCCTTCTCAAACCGATCACCTTCGGGTGGGCATTTATCGAACGTTGGGAGAGCGTTAAGCGTAGATGCATGTGCTGAACAAAAAAGGCAAACGCAGAGGTAGGCTTGTAAATGTAGGTGCCTGGAAGGATAATGTTTTCTTCGCAAATATCTAAGCCTGGAAAGAAGCTTATGAAAGGGCAGAATGCAAATTGTCTCAAGCCTCACTATATTTTTTTTCCTGATGACTTTAGGATAAAGACATCAATAAAGTGGGCAGTGAGACGATGTCTCTCTGAACAAACAATATAGCACACTGTAACGTTACACACAGAATGTTTCATGCTATAACAAAGCCAACGTGTTCGCACTGTTATGTGGGTTGCACACACATAAAAAAGGACGTGTTTCGTTCACATATAACATTGCTGATAACGTACTGGTAAAAGTATGTAGTTTCACATATTAACAGCGAAACTGTTTAAGCTAGCCGTTAAAGGTATGGTGTTTCAGAAAAAGCCAGCCGCGCCGTAGCCATGGCAACCAGCGACGCCGCAGCTGCTAGAACACCTGGCGCAACCTACCGTCTGTGTGCTGCGCATGCGCCGACAGCGAACGCGTTTCCCGCGTTCGCGCCGGGGTTGCGGCGTCGGCAACAGCTCGGCAGCAGCTCGGAGACTCTGCGCGCAACTGGTTCCCGCCGCCGCGCCGAGATCTGCGCATGCGCTAACCTTGAGACAACAGCTATGTAAACGTGTGCGCGGCGGCGCTCGATCAGTAGAAGCCATGGGACGCCCAAAGATAGTTCGTACTCCCGAAGAAGACGCTATGCTTCGCGATAAATTCCGGAAAATGCTGGGGATGGATGACTTGGTAGTGCTTGCCCAAAAGCCAGGACTAGCTAGATGCCCCTCTGCTCCGCTGTCTATTTAACATTGCGACTCCAGTGCAAGCTACGCTATTTTTGGGGCTGTAACTATAACAGATAAATTGTCCCCATGTTGAAAATAGCTTTCAATCAACATATGAGACGTTGTGCTTCCTGCTACGGAAACTGCGCCAAGCAACGAAAGAAGTCATGGTAATTGCAGACAAGACGTACATCCGCCCGAGCCTAGAATACGCTAGTGCTGTGTGGTGCCCCCATGAAAAGATCTTAAAAATTAACTAGAACGAATCCAGAGAATGGCAGTTCGCTTTATCTGCTCCAAATATCGACGAAGTGATTCGGTAACAGAAATGTTAAAAGTTTGTAACTTGGAACCACTGGAATCAAGAAGGCAGAAGCAGCGATTGAAACTGCTTTTTCAGATACTACACGTAGAGGTGAAAATAAACAAGGACGCTTATTTAACGCACTTTCACAAAAGGTTCCCACGTATAACACGCAGTACTCGTACAACCAATACTAGCTCAAGCCGACTAATTCCCCTTAATAATGCAAAAAGGCAAGGCGTGCAGGGACGGACACAAGAGGAGAAGAGCGCACACCACGAACGCCGACTATCACCTGAAGGAAGAACTGAGGCTAAAAAAGTAAGACATAAAACTCATCTGCGCATGCTCTGGAATGGTAGCACCCTGAGTCAATCAGGTACACGTGCCGGTCTACGTGAGAGATGTAAGGTAATCGAAGGCTGACTCACGCACGCACTTCCAGTATTATTGATATGCCAAGCCTCGACCATCAGACGCGTATCTTCATTCTATATGCCTGTACAATATATATTGCATTCATCTAACTCAGGTGCGCAGTTACAATCTTCGCAGTCTTGGCAGTATAAGGAAAGATTGGAAGGCGATCCAGCAGTTAATGACCTTTTATGTTCCATTAGCCTCTGATTTTATACACCGCCCTGTTTGTCCTACGTAGAAATGGCCACAGCTAAAGGTAACTTTATATACCACACCCATGTGTGGAAGGAACTGTAAGAACCTCTCTTTCCCACGACGACCTGATAATGTCGATGACAACGAAAAATTCATGAGCGCTTAAGATACTACCTAATGCAAAATATGAGCGCCGCAGGTGTTTTTAATTCTCGATATAATGAGGCAATCGTTTTCAATCTGAACAGACAGGGCCCTCTCGGCGGCGGCGCGGAGCCTCGGCTCGGGCTAATAGCTGCGGCTGTTCATTTAGCAGCAGCGGAGGAGGAGGAAAAAACTTTATTAAATAGGTAAAAGGTTTAACGGCAGGTCTGGGTGGGGCCCTCAGTCCAGGGCTCCACTGGCTCTAGCGGCTCGCTGAGCTTGGTCCAGGAGGGCCAGTTGGCTCTCCCGGTCTTCGCTTGCGAGCAGTGCCTCCCACGGCCGTACGAAGTCTTGTCAGCCTTAGAAGGGGTGAGTTGACATCTCCCGGCCTAGCCTACAGTCCCACGTTATGTGAGCCAGCGTGGGTTTTGCTCCACACCACGGGCAGGTGTCTGTGTAATGCGCCGGGTGCATCTTACATAGGAGATTTAGCGGCGGCGGAAGACGAAGCACTTCCTCCGGTGTCGTCGCTCATTGTACCGAACAGAAAAAAAAAAAAAATTCGGCGGCCTCGCCACACTCCATACAGATGCTTAACTAGCGAAGCCGAAATGTGGGGCCCCCGTGCTTATCACTGGGTTAATCCGGAGGGTTCATTAAAGGATTTCTCAATTATGCGGATACACACACGTTCGGCTGCGATGGAGAGAACGACGTCACTGATGGTATGCCCGCAGTCTGGCGTTGTCGCTTGCGATCGATGTCCGAGTTTGCTCGGCGGCGTGGTTAGCAACATTCGTCCGTCATTGCCGCTTGCAATTCTCCGAAATGAAATTGCTTCAAAATTAATACTGTCTGTTCCGTAAGACAATGAATGGCTCATACCTCCTTAAGCAATGCATCATACCCACGTGAACGCCCCCCCCCCCCCCCCATTACGACGACAGAAAAGAAGTGAAATTCTACGCTGGAAGTACAGTCTAGTACACCGTACTGGAAGGATGAACGGCAACGTAGCGAGCTAAGAAAGAAGACGACGATGACGATCGTGCGAGCAGTGGCACGAGTGCGTGCCGAGCACAAGCACGAGCGCAACCCGAGGGGCACCAACGAGCCAGCTGCGGAAGACGACGACTCTCGAGCCAATGCTGATGATGATCGTTTTCTGTACGCAGGCAATTTCGCCTAGCCATATACGTTTTCGCCTAGACATATAAAACTTTGCTTTAAAAACAACCAACATTCGTGTTTTGACTCCATTTCACAGGTGGTGCTAATGGCACATGTGCACGCACCCTTACCACTTCGTATGTGCTGTTACACATCTGTAGCAAAACTACAAATCCTATGCAAGTTCACATTAGTAAATTTATGGCTTTGAGGCATATGATTCAAGTATTGCTTATCAAGTAAATTCAAGTTAACTTATGAACATGTTATGTTGATTAGCTCCGCATGTAGGCACTGACTGCTTTGCAAGGCAGGGTTTTTGTTTTCCATGACCTTTATACGTACTACAGAAACGTTGCGATCTTCTGTATTCTGCAGAGCCAGGCACGTACGTAGTAGATGGAACCACGGTGAACGGGTATTAGCACGACAGGAATGTAAATAATTGCAACTATTCGTAGTACTTTGGCCAAGTGGGCAACAAAGCAAATTCTGCTGGGATATTTTGCATTGCGCGACAGCAAGCTCGTATCAGCTGCAAAAAAAAAAAAAAAAGTTGTCGCAGTTTCAACCGAAACGCGAAGCATGAATTGCAAAAGCAAATTATTAGAGAGCCATACGCAGTAGGGATAGTAGTTCTATCAGCTGTATAAACATGCAGCAGCACCAGCAACGCGCAGAACTGTTGTCGATGCCGTCGGCGTTTTGCCCGCGTTCGCACCGAACGCGCGCGGCGTTGGTGACTGTTGTCGGTGCCTCTGGGGGCGGCTCGGAGATGTGCGAAGAGATCAGAAGTGGACACGCATCGAGCAGCTTCGGAAATCTTGCCCACCTTCTCGCCTCGCAGCGTTTTTATATAAATGCACATTTGGTGCCGCAGCTAAACGTCGCCTCCCTCCCCCCCTCCCCCCTCCCCCCCCCCCCCCTGGGCCTTTCGCGCGATGGTAGAAGTCGCGTTTGCTCTCTATATATGGTAATTGTAAAGGAGGAAAGAGACGCTGAATTCTGCAGCCGTTCAGGGAGCACGGCGCAGAACGCGAGTTTGCTCTCCGACGTGCGTTCGCTCCCCGTGAAAGCGCGCGTCCCTCGCACCCTTTCACTCGCCCATACATCGTCCCTCCGGAGCGCGGCGACAATTTCATCGCCGTTGACGTCATGCGGAACCTCACGGCGACGACAATGCCGACGCCGTGGGCACAAATCCGCTTTGGAGTGTCCATATAATAGCTATCGCAATAAAAAAGCAACCTCTGCAGTGTGCGACAAATGAAAATAAGCGCCCTTTGAATATTATACTCCATTACTACATTGATCTATATGCATCACATTGTCGTCGAAGGCTTCTCTAAACAGTTTGACTTAGCAGCGATGGTGCCTAAAAGTGTACTAGTCCTGTGTAGAGCATAGGCATATTAACACTCGAAAGATGGATGATGGGCGGAGGCAAACGCCTTTGAAAGCATTATTCTTCAGCTCGGGTCACCTAAACAAACGACGTCGACGCTTACCGCTCACCCCCTTCGCTGAGCTAGCACCCCTAGCAGTTGCTCCTCTTCTTATATGAAACTGCGGCAGAAGTTGTACGAACGGTAAAGGTAGTGCAAAATTTTCCCGATATTGTGAGATGGTTGGCAGTTTTGTGAAAGACGATACTGATATAACTAGATCAGCGAAAAATTTTTGGCCAATTGCATATCTTCATGTTAAGATCGGGAGTTGCTTTGGTATAAAAAATACAGTCCAGATATATTGCATAAGATTGTTGTATAGCCTTGCGTAGCGCTAAGAAAGGAGGGGGAAAACTACGGTAATTTTATGGCAATATGAGGCGCGCAAGAATGGCATATTTATAGCTTCATCGTGTTAACAAGGACGCTTATAAAGCTTTTATAAGAGTTTCTGCTTTATAAAGAAAATTTTCATTTATTTATTTGCATGTCTCCAGTTGTGACAATCTTAGTTACATCACTCAGAATGCTGCTGAAATTGCTATCGAAAAAAAAAAAGAATTTGCATTCATAATCTGAGCTTTGAAAAGTGCGCCTAAATGTAGTAGTCACAGGGGCTCAATTTCTTGTTCGAATGAAATTCACTGACCTGACGCTAATGAGACGAGGATCTACGAATTTTAATGTCATGTTCAGAAGAAATGCGGCACAGCAGAGTGGTAACTAGCTTGCTTAGCGATTGTTGCGATTGAGTACACAATATTGCGATTAATGCCACGAAAGCATAACAGTCACACGGCAGCTTTCCAAAAATATGTCGTCAACGTGAACATCGGAGATAAAAAACTCGCAGTAGATCTGGTTCATACAGGTAAGAAATATTGATAATTTATTTGTGTATTGACATTTTCACTTTTGTCTACATAATTATTTTGTCTACTTGGACCAACTTTTGTTGACTATACCGATCCAGCGCTGAACCTGTAGCAAACTGGCATAGCACGCAAGCTTTGTATGCACTGTAAAATAAATTGCACCTTCGGGGATGCTGGTTTGTTCCATGGCTAGTCCAGCCATAGTCAAGGTGATCTTATGGTAATTTTAAGGGGTGAGATCCAATCATCGATGGCAACAAAGAATGCACACTTTTTCGTCAGGGAGACTTTTTGTGGCAAATAAATGTGATGGCATGAAAGCACACAGCACAAAAACTGCAGGAAATAGTAAGTAAGCCACACGAAAACAACATGAGATAAACGTTTATAGTTATCACTGTCAAAGTGGCCTGTTAGATATTGTGTGAGTACAGGTTGTCAGAAATAATTATCAATTCCAAACTACGTCTTCTATTATAGCAGGTGTACTTTGACCTTTCTGTCACGTGCAGTAGAAAGAGACAGTGGAAGAAGAAAAGGCAGGGAGGTTAACCAGAAGCAAGCCTCCGGTTTGCTACCCTGCACGTGGGTAGGGAAAAAGGGGATTAGAAATAACTAAGGAGGAGAAAACTTGTTTATTGCCTGTATAGGTAAGGAGGTTAGCCATAGGACAACACAACATCTCTAAGGCTCTATAGGACACCGTATCCAAGACAAGTTTCTCTGTAAAACACATTTCCAGGCCAGAATTTACCCAACTATAGAGTTGCTTCTGCAAGAAAACGGCTTTGCAGATTTGCTTTTCAGAAATACTGCACGAGCGTAATATACTGACCCTATATATACGGTCAATGGTAACTCAATTTTTCATGTACGTATGTATGTTCTTTGGAAATAAATCTGTGTTGGAAGTTAGTGTTTTGTGTCTCATTCTCCTGTCTATGTTCCCCCTGTGCTACTTAATAGAAAGACGCATACGATCAAGCCTAAATTTCTACCATATTGCTAAAGACTATGCAATTTGGCATTACTGCAAATGTCGCACAAATTAACGGTGCTGAGAGGACACGCAGAAGACGATGTACGAAGTTTGTCCGTTACACATCGCGACGCACCTCGTGTTTCGTAGCCTATATTTTCATTGAAATAAATAAGTTCGAATGTAGCTTTTGAACTCACCGCTCACCGGCACGTACTAATGTGTGCGAAAAAAGACAGTAATACCCGCAGCCGCTCCAATTGGGCAGATGCTATATTGTCTTTGTTGGTGTTGCATTCCTCGAGTGCCGAGACCAAAAACTAAACAGGATGGAATTTTCCACGAGGGAAATTAAAATCACAGAACGCGGATGTGTGAATGGAGCTCGCGTCAGTTTGCCGATCACAGCTGGTGCGCCGTGCATTGAGATCTGCTTGCGTAAAGACGCCTGCATCGATTATTGAAATTTTCCTTCCAGACTAAGCTCGTTCGAAGCTGTTGGACAATAACGGCACGTGCGCAGACGGGTAAGACGAAGAGGACAAAACACGGGCGCCTTTCAAGAGTTGAGAAGACAATAGCGTATTCGTAAAAACGAAGTTTGCACGAGCACCTTCTGGCGGCAGTTGCCAAGCACAGACCTCAGTGTTATTTTCTGTATATGCCAGCGGTAGGCGGAAATGTGAAAATAAAATGCTCCAGAGGAACAATTGTTCTCTGCACTACGTGCTCCGCCTCTGTTTCAATCCCAATGGTAAATCAAGTCTTGGTGGTTTTCGGCATTGTCATTATTCTAATGAGCGAGCAAACAGCGCCGCCTGGTAAGGACCACCAGCGTGCTTCATTACCATCCTAGCCAAGTAGCAGCAGAATAAACGGTGATTTGTGGCCAAGCGCGACAGTGTATTGACACGGCCTAAACTGAATATAGCTCTTAAGACTTTTTCGTGTGTTTCTCCTGAAAAAAAAAAAAAAAACACGTGTCGAGGAAGATGGTAGTGTCACCAAGGGGATTGGTATGACCTGACAATGTTCTTTGAGAAATTAAACTTAGGACGTGTTGTTGTGTATTAAGCGTAAGATCTTGGGAAAATTATCCACTGAGAGCCCGACAGCCCCAAACATAAACAATAAGCCTATGGTATATCTAACCTAAAAAAAATTAAAAAGCCATGGCAGAGAGGACAAAAATTCATCAAAGGACACAACATAGCTAAGTTATAGCATGCAATACTACATGAATATAGCCAGAGTGCACTATATAGACAACGCGAGAACGCCGAATCAGAACGCCGATTGCCAGAACATTTCAGTGACTCAAATAAAAGACAAACAAAAAAAAAAGAACCGTATTGGGTGCATTCAGATGTGTCGGTTGTCGCTGCGCACCGTCGTAAATTGTTGCCGTCGTGCAATGATACCGCAGAGTTTTGACGACACAGATCACGGAGGATATGTAAAGCGTTAGTCGGCGCCTTTGTGTCTAATTACCCTACCACAAGTGCGATAACAGATGGCGTGGCACTTCGCGTCGAGTCGTGGCTGACTTACGTCTAAGCCACGAAACACCACCCATTTAGAATAGCCATCGAGTGAAGTAACAACAATCTGACACCCTCTCAACAGTCAAGACGCAGCGAAGAGGCTAGCAGGCAGATGGCGCAAACGACCGCAAGTTTGCGTGGCATCGTTTGCGGCGAAGACCACATTGTATTTTGTTCTCTCGGGGACATCAAAGCATTTCGGCGTGTTGCGACGCCGGTTCCTTCAAGCTCGACCGGCGTAACTTCTGGGTAGCGTGGCGTTCTCGGCAGACTGCAGGCGTCCGGTATAGACCATAGAGACCGGCAGGGCCAGGACGATTTCTTAGTGCGAAACTTGCACAGTTTATTTCATGGTTGATGAAGGATAAAAAAAGAAGAGAGTGATTTTAAAATACATGTTGGGGCCGCTTAAATAGGCCCGCTAACATCGTAGGCGGGATTTCGCTCACGTCAACGTCACGTGACAGGTACTGAGTCCAGTCGGGGGTGCGGCGGCTGCTCGCTCTCTCCCAGGCGACGTTTCCCGGGCTTGCCTCTGCTAGCTGCGACTCTAGGTATTCGGTGGTGCACAGTTCGCTCCTGCGCGCACTCACACAAAGGGGCCAGTAATCACTGCGACTCGAGGTCTCCGGTGGTGCACAGTTCGCTCCTGGGCGCGCGCGCACAAAGGGGGCCATTAATCACTGCGACTCGCCCGCCAGATTGAGGACCACTAGAGACAACCATAGCAACTCAGGGATTCATCCTCCGTTGGTTTAGGCATGGTCCTCCGATATTCCCCTCCGCAGAGGTGTCACACGTCAATCGTAACAGCATAATCCTTTTTGAACGAGGTGTCACACGTCAATCGTAACAGCATCCGCAGAGATGTCGCACGTCAATTGTAACAGGCGTCAACGGCGGCTTCCTATTTCTCTCACGCCGCAAACTGCAAAGCTCCACCGCCTCTGGATCTGTATTGTAGTTAAAGTCACCATGAAAACTAGTAATTCACAGGACGACTAGTGGGGAGAACAACGAAGACGCCATGTCGGCACCGACTCAAATGATTAGAAACAGGACATGTTAAACTTAAAACAATTTTAGAAACATTGCAAAACACACTGCCCTCATGCCACGTTTCTTTCATTATTGCCCGCCCCTGTTTTATATCTCTAGTGTTGCTGGATCCTACTTTGCCGTTTGGACACAAGAACTTTTTATTTCATTAGGTTAACCTCGAGTTGCTATTCGCCAGCTCAATAGAATCATAAGGAATAGCTCACGTAGGAGCACACGAGAAACATTGTTTCTTTTTTTCTTTTTCTGGCCATTGCTTCTCTTATTATAGACGAAACCAGTCCCACCAGTGTGCATACGTGGGGGTTCCATGGTTAAGCACGCCAAGTGATGTGAGGTCTATGTCACTATTTCCTTAGAAATTGGATGATTTCATATAATACATGTAGTAATATTGTTTTGTGTTGAATATTGCGTTAGTGTACGTTTTCTTGACAGTTATATATTTTAGTCTGCACTCATCGCTCACAATACGGTGCCCTGTGGAGAAAGCAATAGGGTCTCCATTACCCAGCATTTAGCTAGAGTGCGCTGCTTAGCTCAATTTAGAGAGACTCATAAGCATCTCTTTTACTCATGTGTGGTTTTGTTATCCTTTCTTGCTATATATACCTTCCTTTGTTGATATTTTGCTCTTTTATGCTTTTCATTTCTTCCAACACACACATGAGCGCTCTTTCAAGTCCACGCGAAGGACTTCTTTGAACAAGCGAGAGATTATGCTCTGCACCTAAAGCTTTTGCTATTCCTCTTTCTCATATGATCTGCACGGCAATGCTTCACTATGAAGTTGGAGACCGCTGTGCTCATTCCCTTCACCATTACTGCATGTTATGGAATACTACGCAGGCAGCGCGTTTTATAACGCCTCACTGCTTCTGTTTCTGCACCTGAGGCTTGCGTTGGCATTGCGAAAAAGATGTAAACGAGGCATGCATAGCCGGTACGAAACTCTGTTTACCCGGATGCATCTACCATGCGCTTGGTCGTTTTTCCGCATAATACGAATTACGATATTCAGCAACGAGAGGATGGCGCAGATGCGAGCGTCCGATCACCACAGCGTTCCTCTGTGTAGCCGGGAAAAGAAATACAAGATGCCAGGATAGACCGACAAGCAGAAAGACGCGTTTTTCCAAAGACCCACGCTATCCACAAAAGCTGTCATCGGGGATTATTCAGAGTTGTCCGTTAGGCAACGTCTCCCCCAGTCAGCTCAGATTTCTTGCTGGCCCTTTTTAGCTAAAGCAGCGGCAGCCGCGAAATACATGTCCTATTCAGTTAGTATGTGGTAACCAGGTCATTGCAAATAAAGGCTACGTAATTAATATAGTGGACAGGCTACGAAATCAAATGCATATGATAGACGCTACACCACTAGTCAGTAATCCGTAAATGAAAAAGAAAAAAATATATACAGAGAGAAACACGGAACATTTTCACCCAATGTAAGATGAACTTCCCCTGTCGATAAACATCCCTCTACAAAAATCCAACGACCACTTCTTTTGCACCTTGGATGAGATAACCTGTCAGCGCCAATTTAATTCTAGGCGCCGGTTTTCCAGCGCCGGTATAAGTTTTCTGAAACCTTTCAGTGGTTTCCCAAAACTGATAAAAGAAACGTAGTTTGTTAGAAAAAAATCCAAATATATATGAAACAATTCTGTTGTCCTGCACGCTAATTGACTATATATGAACTTCTTCATTGCCATCTTACTGCCATGACTCTAATAGGCGTAAACTGCTATTACAGTTTACCATTAACGCATCATTTTCTCGCGACTACAGAGAAAAACACCCGAGCATTCGTAAAAAAAAAAGTCAATGTGAAGGCAAGTGAAGTTTATCACGAACGCCATTAAAAGCGATGAATACCGCTAAACATTCAGCAGTGTCAAGTTAGTCATATTAAGTAAAATATCAGGAAAATAGGCTTAAAATGGCTAACTACAATTTAATGTTCTTGTGTTATGTGAGAAGACAGTAGCGAATACTTACACAGGAAGGAAATTACGATATGCCACTGCATAAGCACGTTTACAAAGAAGTCGAAAGCGTGTAAATTTAATAAATTTCTGTTCCCAAATTACAATTTTAACGCAGTTGCCTGCTAAGTTAGTACGTAGGCGCAATGTATTTAATAAAATAATTATTAATAAGACAGGCTAATTATAAGTGTTATAACGTATAAAACTGCTCATTTGATGAAAATCGTAAAGTAGTCTTAACCACGGAATTCGGGATGCAACATATGCAATAGAAAAACGTATTGCAAGAAATAAACGTGCAGAAAATGCTCTGATAATTACGCTCACAGGATATGCTGAGTTTAATAATGTGTAAGAGTATCTTTCAGGCTACCTGTTCTTTTTCCAGCTATTGTTAATTTCTGCGCAGTGATTTCATAAACGATGCAATATGGCCGTCGCCGCGACAAAACGCTTGTAAATATACACTGCCTTAGACTTAAAAAAGTTCCGGCACGAGAACCGGTATTTAGCGTGTTAGTTAAATTATCAAATGCTATTATATTCATTCAAGCTCGTTATCATTGAAGGACGTTTGTGTTTACAAATACATGCAGAGAAAAGCCCTCAGTCTCATTTTTTATCCCAGGAGTGAAAAAAGAAAGAAAAAAAAGGAGAACAAAAACGAGAAAGCATTACGGATTTCACTGGAGATTCAATAAACAGACAGATTCGCTTGCATAGGTCGCAGCTTTACCATTGAAAGCTATTTTCTTGTTCGCAAGGAATAACGTACGACTTCCCAGTCCCAAGTTTTATTACTTAGCGAGTCATTATTTAAATCCTGCATAAAGTGCGAGATTATAATTTGGTTATATAGGAGTAAGTCGAAATGCGAAGGCGGAGGCACTAACTCAGCGGCGGATGGGCTGGTGCGTACTTTGCATACGATATAGAAATCCCGCTCGTTTTATTACACCGGTGCTCCTACACGTGGCTCCACCAAAAAACAGACTCACAAGAGCTCTACACTGAAAGATATTGCTCGCGACTGCGGAATGACATCACAATATACTGGCTCGACCTGGCCCTGCTCTCTTCTTTTTTTTTATAAGGTATTTAAAAAAATAGAAAGCGTCTGTAAGCCTTCATAATATGCTTAAAGCAAGACTTTTAGTTTACTTAGTGCTGAATATTTGTTCTGAGATGATATTAACCCAGGCTGCACGGTTTATCACTCGAAGTTGGTAAAACCAGAGTTAATAGTTAGGGGTCCACAAATCTGTATGTCGCCACTGGAACTTTTCTTCACAATCATTTTATATTCAAAACATGTCACATGTCTGATATCCCTTCCTGCCTCTAGCGATATCGCGTTGTTTGTTCTTTCTTTGTTCTAGTTGATGTGCTCCGAGGCATGTGTAAGCATTGTTTTGCGGCCCGGCGTGCCTTCTAGTGCTTCGCTTGCTGGTGAAAAGTGACCCCCATTACCTCCTCGGTCATGAGGCATTTGTTGCCTTAGGACGTTAAGCAGTTTATTTAGTTAATTAAGACTGACAAACGGTCCGTGGCCAAAAGCATTTGGCGTAACCCGCGTTTCCATGCAGGAGTCTACAGCCACGGTAAGTCACCAGAGCGTTAGTTTACCGGGGTTACACTTTTATTGCAGACATCATATTGATACGAAACAGCCGCATAGGAGAATGCCTGTCGGAACGCACAAGTGTGTTTCTTTAATGTGTATTAGAGGCACAATACGCGAGTGATTTTCACCTTCCACCCGCATCAGGATGTTACTGCCACGGCCAGGAATTGAACCCGCAAACTCCTGCTTAGCAGCAAAACACCATAGCTCTTGAGCCACTTACGGCGAGTAGAGAGGGACAGTAGAAATGAAATTAAAGGTTTCATAACTATCTCCTATAATCCGCTAACTTTGAGCTCTGGCAGTAGCACTAACCTACCCTAAAAGACTGCGAATACGTGCAGTGCAGCTCACTAGCTTATGCTTTCCGCTATTTTTTGAAGAGAACCTTGTATACACTAGTCTGCGCCGGCGATGTAACGCTAAATCTACTATGGCTCATGTATATACCCGCGTTGGATATGCGGGTATGAGCCACAGACAAGAAATAAAGAAAGAAGGAAGGAAAGAAAGAAAGAGCTGGTGTGGGGAAAGCTGCACCAGCGCCGGATCACGTGACGCGTGCGACTAATTAGGGTCGTTTGGTGGGTTGAGGGGAGGAAAAAGGAAGAAAAGGGGGCTGGCACTCACTCCGCCGGGCTTCCATCACCTCAGATCAGTTTCGGTGAACTGGATGGGAAGCCCTCATGTGGTGCGTTCCTCCGAGGAGCAGGCTGCGTTTGAGCAATGGTGCCGTGAACTCGCTCGGGAAGGGGTCGTCGCGTTGACGTGCCGATTGTAGCGTGAGGGCTTACGAAGTCCAGGCGAAACCCTGAGTTGCACTAACCACGAGTTGCGGGAGCGCGATGTTGAGGCCTAATGTCAGCGAAGAGCCGCCTACCCTGAATTTAGGGCAAGCGAAGCGGAACCCCTAAAACAGCGTCGCCTTGCCACAAGCTTTGCTTACGTCGTCTCGACAGGGGAAGGGCTGTGAATTTTTTCAGGATGACTAAATTAGGCCACACGCCATGTATGAAGGAAAACTAACGGAAACCATCTGCCGAAGAATTTGTTTGGAGTCTTATCTTTGAAGGCCCATACCAAGCGGCGCGGCACCGCACCTGGCCATCATTTCGTTGACTGAGTCAACATTCGTTTCGGAGGGTTGCGACTTTTTCTTATACACGTGACCTGTCAGGAGGCCATTCTATGTTGCCAATGTGCAGCCCGCTTCAATCTGGTCCATTGTGAAAGCGGTTTTTGAGGCTTATTTCACGTCATTGCGCGTTTATCAAACGCATTCCAAATCGCCTAAGTCACACTTCTTCTGCTTCTAATAATATCTGGAACGATATTGCTTCCCCGAATCGAAGGAACGTCGATCGGTGCAGCGATGACTCGTACTTGAGGGATTCGTTCTATAGAGTCTATGTTTACCAAGTTTTTTGCGAGAGGAAGCGAAGACGCTTTCCTGAAAGCACGCCTTGTTGTTGTTACAAGCTAAGCAATCTCGACAGACCGAGCAAACCATAGTGGAGGAAAACAACAAAATGAAAGACGGAGTGCCTACTGAGACGAGTGACGTCAAGGCGTCTAAGAGGGGACACACGTGGGAGTGCACGTCAATCAGTACCCAGCCAATAACGTCGCCGGCAGAAGCACTGTGGACTGGCCTACGTTCTTTGAAGGTAAGCATGAGATACAAGGGTGCAGACAACATTTGGATAGCACTCAATAAAGGGATATACGGGCCAAATAAAGAAACATTACGCGGCAAATTCCCCGTCCATCCACCCTGAACGGCCGGTGCGAGGGCCACTGACAGCCCTCGAATTCTCAGGCGCATGTAGCAAGGAAGGCGACTCTCTGCTATAGCTGAGTTATTGGGAAGGCGACAGCAAGCGCAAAACGCGCGTCAGACCACGCATTCATGTGTGATGCCAGCGTCTCGCACGGGTCTGGTTTTTTTTTTTCTGGATATCGCAGGTACTGATCATCTAACTGTTTTCTTACAGAAGCATGCTGGTGCGCTAGCATAGCACATGGATGTTCCTCCCACGTCCCTGCTTACTAGATAACGGAGAATAAAAGTGCAAATATTGGGGGCGCAATATTGTACGCGTTCCAAAATGGAACGGAGGCGGTCCGTTCAATCAAGCCGCACACGATTGGTCAATTTGATCGTCATGGTTCAAATTGACCAATCGTGTGCGGCTCGATGGAACTGACCGCCTCCGTTCCATTTTGGAGCGCGTACAAGATCGCGCCCTAGGTTTCTGGTAACCCTACGACCATTTAAATGTAGCCTTTTGCCAAAGCGAATACTACCGGCCACATTTTCTTGCTTAAGGGCCCAACAATGTCGCAGCATTCCTTGGTGATGAATAAACCCTACGGCGATGCCTCAGATCAGTCGTGTTCTTGTTAAAGCATATTTTTTGTCAAGTAAAACCCCAGAAAGGCGAAGAAGATAGCATATTTTGCCAATGAAGAAGCGCACGTAGCATGAGGGTACTTGTGACGCCCAATTCTACGGAAAGTCGGAAATGTCATACATTGCCATTTTGAAGTTGTCATAAAATTAGCTTCTATTTTTCTACTTCGTTTCTGCGCATCATTGAAACTCGCCTACTTTCAGAAGCAGCCGAAAATAAAGTGTTTTACCTCAACAATATTTGAAGACGCGCTAAAGATAAGGAATTTTATATAAACAAACATTTCCTATATTTCCTTGCCACAAAGAACGTGGATGAAATGTAGAGTGAAATGAAGTTAAGCGCTGCCAGTTGTTACGCACCACGTCGAAAAAGCTACACTGAATTTCCACGCAACTTACGCGAGTGAGAGTTTCACACCCAGAAGGCTTCGCGAGCTCGAAACTTTTTCCCGTTTGCTGCCTATTTAGACGTGTCCATGTTATTGAGTTAGTCACCTTAAAGGAAGTCAGAGGCGTGGGCAGCTCTGACGTTTAATACACAATCTTACAGCGAAGCTGTATATGGCTAGTTTAAAGCGGATTAATGTCCGTAGACCAAAAAACAGGGGCTGATCCCGAAGATATATAGTTTAATACTAGACCGACCCGCGGTGGAGTTGAAGCAGGCTGCAAGCACTCCGCCAACTTGCGAAATAAGTTTAATATACTGGGTTCAAATACAACCCGTAATAAATATTAAGCCGATAAGAACAGATACTGTACTTTGACCCGCGTCGGCCATGTCTACGTTCGCACCATAGATGGGTACGCCATTCCACATATTCGAACTAGTGCCTGCAAATCTGAGTGTCTTCTGTCTCCTGACGTCATGCTCTACGTAGGCTCCTTTCCTGCGTTCTGCTCTGACTGTGAAATGGGTAGGACGCGCGTTGTACGTTCTCAAGAAGAACAGCGTGTCTACAAAGAACGACGGCTTGAGCAGAAAAGAGAATGGGCGCGGCGGCGGCGGAAGGAGACCACCGATGATGGGCGGGCCGCGGACGACAAGCGTAAGCGTGCTGCTCGCAAGGACGGCGAGGCGGAATTAAATGCGAATCGTTTATGTGGCCCAGATTCCGCAAACTTGGAACGTTTCACCGGAGCAACGGCTAATCACCACATACACAGATTCGCTGGTCATCCACCTTCACAGATTGGAAGGGCACTGAATTTTTATTGCTTAATTCCACGAGTAAACTGGAAAAGAACACTCACAAGGCTTGACCGTTGCCCAAATTTCTTACACATAAATAGTGGCCCCGTATTCCTGTATTCATGGCTCAAGTAACTTATGAGCGACAGTTAATAGGAGAAAGTTAGCGACGGCAGTTAACGTACTATGCATACCGGCCTCTTAATTTTATGGATTCAGCGATGGGCTTCAAAAGCCCTAGGCGTCTCGAAAGAGAGAGGGGGGCGTGGGAATGGAGGGAACCTGTTTTAAAACTGCAAGGTCTGCATTCACAAAACTCTCTTACTCTAGAATTGTTCATAGAAGAAAATTTCAGCCAATGCTGACGCTCTGCACATCTTTAGTGAAGAAGGCTCGCCAATGGCAAACAGCAATGGCCAACAAAAAGCTTGGTGACTTCAGAGCCAATTTTGTAGCAGCTGCCACGTAGTTTTCAGGCAGGCTGGTATAGACGAGCTAAAAGCTGAGCCTTGTTTGTACGATCTGTTAAATAATTTTTCAAGTTAAGCATCAGGTTCGTCAATTACACTTTGCTTTCATGGACAATTATTTCCTGCAATTCCCATGCAAGTTTGCACAATTTCAATAGATTCCTACATTACGAATTTATCACGTGCTTTGCATGTTTTATTTCTTAGTTTCGTCGCAAATAACAATAGTAGTAATCAGAAACTCTGCAATAAAGAGGTCTTACTATGAGTGTGGAAGCTACCTGCTAGAGAATTTCATAGTTTGCAGCTCATACGATTATTACCTCACTCGAAAACGATCCCTCTCTTCTGCTCCCCTTATAAATACAGTGCTCGTTTGCCAGTAGCCGCCATTAGAGTCATTTCCTCTGATTACAAATGGCCAAAATTCTTTACCTTCAAATCTCAGTGCAAGTTGATATGTTGTAGGTTGTCTCTGCTAAAAATTAAAAGAGCGAAAGTCACAGTAAAACTGAGAAAAAAATATTAGCCGACTGACCGTGCAGAAAGGTAAGAGTAAGAAAGTATGGTGTTGAGTGTCAAAAGCTTTCCTTTCTGCTCCTTAGGTAACATGCAGAACGCCAGCTGTTGTCAAGCATGGTGGCATCATGGAGGCAAAGTAAAAGATATGTCTGGCTTCTCAGACAGGCTGGCCACAACAAAAAGTGTTAGCGCAGCTCTGATTTTTCTATTCCCAGCAATCAACAACGTATATACCAAACAGAGTTTATAGCGCAATAACAGCACAGTAAACATCGTATATAGCATGGATTCCGATAATACGTCGACCGTCGGCGTACACATTAGCCCCTCGGAGAAGGAATTACCAGAAGTATAAATCTCCCAAGAAGTCGGACAGCTGAACGTTTATGGGAGAAGGGCAGCAAGTTGACAGAATTACATGGGAGCACTAAGTAATCAATTTTTGTTTTCAATACAAGGCATTTTCTTGTTTCTGTGACAGTGCGGGGAAATTGACCTTTCTGGTGGAAATATTTTGGATCTATATTTTCTTTTTTTTGTACAGTACCCTGTGTACGTGCTTCCAGCCGAGGCTTTATAATACTTACCTGTTATCTCTTCAGAGCTGCTTCGCGGATGAGAAGCCCCATCAGCGCGGTTCGCCGCTACTCGGGCACACAATGAGGCAATGGCTCATTAATGAGGGTTACGGTTTTGCGATCGTTAAGCGCAGAGATTAGGATAATTTCCGCACGCACCGTTGATAGCGCATTACGGTGCGCATATCAGCGTGGGAGGCGCACCTCGACTGTCTGATATTTCTCTTTCCTTCGCTCGTCGCATAGTATAATCATCAACAAGCGCGGTATCTTTTTTGTATATTTTGGCGGGGCCACTGGGCGGACGATCGAGATAGCTTGGCTCAGGAATAGGCGTTGTTATATCGAAACGAACGCTATGACTATTGTTCCTGAAGGTTTCTTAACGCCATCACATTGTTTGAAGTCTCGGCTATGCATCACATATTCAGCACATATTCAAAAACTCCAGAAATGAAAGTTATAATACTTCGTGAGAGTACTGTAAAGTATACATATACGAGTAATTCACGAAATTCTTCTCATACAGACAAGGTTTAAGTGAGCTAAGCCATAACTTGACCAACAACACATCGGTACTCTACGGAACAATGCATTTATAATCGTACTTTCTTTTTTTTCTGCATAATGCGCGCATAACTTTTTCACTGGACCTCTTCTTCATTATGTTGTATGGAACCCTTTTATTTCTGTTTGTTTTCTTATCGTGATGCTTCTACTGCACGTCTAAGAGAGGAGAGCACTGCTCTTACATTGCCTCGCACTCAAGCGGGAAATGTTTGACCAACATCATAACTAAATTTTAAGAATGCAACGTCACCTTAGATAAGTCGCTCACTCAACTTAGCTGACTAAAAGGACCTTTAGAGAGCTAAGCGCATTTTTCTTCATAAGAATACACGAGTAGCTCCCATGCATTCGCTAGCTAACGGTAACTTATGCCACGCAATCACAACGCAATACGGATACCGCGCTGCATAGGCTAGTTAAATAGGGTTCCTAAGCAAAAGATTGTAAGCGACCGAGTGGATCATCATCATCATGAGCCCATATTATTGTGACAGAAATTATATGCTGTCGCAATTATATAGATTATAGTGTCACGAAGATAATTAGGCGGGGCTCGCCGAAAGAGGACAGCCTTCTTTAATGATGGCCGACACTCAAGAGAACGCGCGCACACCTGCGCCCTTCGTCGTCTTCTCTCTGGCGATCTTGTGCCTGTAGTGGGCAGCCGACTTCTTACGATCAGTGCCTGTAGTGGGCAACTCACTTCGCGTCATTACTCCCCACTTGAAAAACGACCGGCCCGATCACCGGTCGGACAGGGTAAAGGGCGACAGAGGGCGTGGGAGAGAGTGGATCAGAGGGGCACTTCTTCGCGGGCGTAGTATACGGCTTCACCCGTACTACGTGGACAATCTCGGCTCGTTGCCGCCGTCGGCTAGAGCTCACATTAGTACTCTGAGGGACGACCTCGTAGTTCACGTCGCTGGGTCGCCTGACGATCTTGTATGGGCCAAAGTATCTGCGCAGTAATTTTTCCGACAGCCCCTGGTGACATACGGGTGTCCACACCCAAACGTAGTCGCCGGGTTCGTACTGAATGTTCCTTTGGCCACTGTTGTAACGGCGGGCGTCGACACTCTGCTGGTTGTGGATGCGGTTGCGAGCAAGCTGTCGAGCTTTTTCGGCTTTCTGGATGATGTCGTTAGCATTGTCACTTATTGTGGTTCCGTTGTCTACCGGGAGCATGGCGTCTCAAGGTGTTGTTACGCAGCGCCCATAAACCAGTTCAAATGGTGTGAATCGGGTGGTTTCTTGCATAGCCGTATTGTATGCGAATGTCACGTATGGTAGAATTTGGTCCCAGGACTTATGCTCTACGTCAACGTACATCGAGATCATATCGGCCATAGTTCTGTTGAGGCGCTCAGTTAGTCCATTAGCTTGTGGGTGGTAGGCCGTGGTTTTCCGATGATTGGCGTGGGTCGGCGTGACAATCTCCTGCATTAAATCAGCAGTAAACGCAGTTCCTCGATCGGTTATTAAGACGGAAGGGGCCCCGTGACGTAGCACGATTTCATGGACAAAAAACATCGCGACTTCTGTAGCGGTTCCGCGGGGCACAGCTTTGATTTCTGCGAACGGCGTTAGGTAGTCCGTTGCGACGACTATCCATTTGTTTCCTGTGGATGACGTAGGGAACCCGAGGAGATCCATGCCCACCTGTTGAAACGGTGCTGGAGGAGGGTCTAGGGGTTGCAGAAGACCAGCAAGTTTCATAGGTGGAACCTTGCGCCGTTGGCAATCACGGCCGCTTCTCACGTAGCGCTGAACGGACGAGAACAGTTGTGGCCAGTAATACTTCTGGCGTATGCGCGCTAACGTCATGGCGAAGCCTAAGTGTCCGGCACACGGGTCGTCATGACACGCCTGCAGTACTTCTTCGCGCAGTGAAACTGGGACGACAAGAAGGAAAGTTTCTTGGCTGTTTTCGAAGTTCTTTAGTAGAGCACGTCGTTCCGGAGGCAGTAAGAAGTCAGACCTCGTGACATCGGTCGTGGAACAACAACGTCGGCTCCCTGAAGGTATCTGATGAGGGGAAGCAATGTACTGTCTGCACGTTGGAGGTCAGCCATCTCGACAGTGTCTACTACATCAAGAAACGGGAGATATTGTTCTAAGTCACTGGGCTTGCAAGCTATCGGTGCACGTGAGAGGCAGTCAGCGTTTCCATGCTTGTGTCCGGATCGATATACCACTGTGACGTCGTACTCCTGAAGGCGGAGGCTCCAACGAGCGAGGCGGCCTGAAGGGTCCCTAAGACTCGCAAGCCAACACAGTGAGTGGTGGTCACTTACTACGCGAAAAGGGCGGCCGTAAAGGTAGGGTAGGAACTTGCCGATGGCCCAAACGACAGCTAGACACTCCTTTTCAGTCGTGAAATAGTTGACCCCCGCCTTTGTGAGACTGCGGCTCGCGTAGGCTAGTCTAGCACTCGTTCGGCGCCGTCTTGCCACTGAACGAGTGTAGCACCGAGCCCCACGTTGCTGGCGTCTGTGTAAATTTCTGTGTCAGCCTTGTCGTCGAAATGCGCGAGTACGGGGGCTGTTTGCAGTCGCTTCCGCAATTCTGTAAAGGCTCTCTGTTGTTCTTCCGTCCACTAGAAGGGTACATCCTGGCGTGTTAGTCTCGTTAATGGTTCGGCGATCCTTGAAAATACTTCGACAAAACGACGGTAGTAAGCACAGAGACCTAAGAATCGCTGAACTGCCTCCTTGTCTGTTGGACGCGGCAATTCAGCGACGGCAGCTCGCTTCTCGGGGTGTGGCCGAACACCGCGGGGGCTGACTACGTGTTTGAGAAACTTTAGCTCCTGAAAGTCAAAATGACATTTTTCAGGCTTGATAGTCAGATTTGCTTCGCCGATTGCGAGTACATTCCTGAGTCGTTCTAGATGTTCATCAAACGTTCTTGAAAACAGCACAACGTCGTCTAAGTAGACTAAGCACGTCTGTCATTTCCGTCCAGAGCGAACAGTGTCCATCATCCGCTGAAATGCGGCAAATGCGGAACACAGGCCGAATGGGAAGATTTTAAATTCAAATAATCCATCAGGACTCACAAATTCCGTTTTTTCGCGGTCACGATCATCTACTTCGATCTGCCAGTACCCAGACTTAAGATCCAACGAGGTGAAAAGTTGTCGCAGTTTCACCCGAAAGGCGAAGCACCTACTATCCTTACTCCGAAGCAAATTATTAGAGCTATACGGAGTAAGGATAGTAGTTTTATCAGCTGTATAAACTTGGACATGCAGCAGCACCAGTAACGCGCAGAACTGTTGTCGACGCCGTCGGCGTTTTGCCCGCGTTCGCACAGAACGCGCGCGGAGTTTTTATATAAATACGTATTTGGTGCCGCAGCTAAACATCACCTCCCCTTCCTCCCTCCCTCCGTCCCCCCACAGCCATTCGCGCGATGGAGAAAGTTGCGTTTGCTCTCTATATATGGAAAGGAGGAAAGAGACGCTTAATTCTGCCGGCCTTCAGGGAGCCCGGCGCAGAACGCGCGTTTGCTCTCCGACGTGCGTTCGCTCCCCGTGAAAGCGCGCGTCCCACGCGCCCTTTCACTCGCACATACAGAGTCCGGAGCGCGGCGACGATTTCATTGCCGTTGACGTCATACGGAACCTCACGGCGACGGCGACGGCAGAAATCTGGTTTGGAGTGTCCATATAATTGCTATCGCAATAAAAATTCGGTGTGGTGTAGACGATCCAGAACGTCATCGATCCGTGGGTGGGGATAAACGTCGCGTTTGATTACACAGTTCAGCCGTCTGTAGTCTACGCAGAAGCGTAGTGTATTGTCCTTCTTTTATTGCGATAGCAGTTATATGGACACTCCAAAGCAGATTCCTGCCGTCATCGTCGCCGTCGCCGTGAGGTTCCGTATGACGTCAATGGAGATGAAATCGTCGTAAGTAAGTAAGTAAGTAAGTGGTTCTTGAGGGAAAGGGAAAGGTTGGCGCTATCTTCTGCAGCCCTTGAGGGAGCACGGCTCAGCGCCAATCGCCGCGCGCCGCCGAACGTTGTATGGGCGAGTGAAAGGGCGCGAGGGACGCGCGCTTTCACGCGGAGTGAACGCAAGGCGGAGAACAAACGCGCGTTCTGCGCCGTGCTCCCTTAAAGGCTGCAGAATTAAGCGTCTCTTTCCTCCTTTACAATCACCATATGTGTGGGGGGGGGGAGGGAAGGGAGGCGACGTTTAGCTGCGGCACAAAATGCATATTATTGCGATAGCAATTATATAGACACTCCAAAGCAGATATCTGCCGTCGCCGTCGCCGTCGTCGTCGCCGTCGCCGTCGCCGTGAAGTTCCGTATGACGTCAAAGGCGATGAAATTGTCGCCGCGCACCGAACGCTGTATGTGTGAGTGAAAGGCCGCGAGGGACGCGAGCTTTCACGGGGAGTGAACGCACGGCGGAGAACAAACGCGCGTTCTGCGGCACAACGACGTTTAGCTGCGACGTTTAGCTGCGGCACAAAATGCCTATTTATATAAAAACGTTGTGAGGCGAGAAGGTGGTAAAGACTTCCGACGCTGCTCGACGAGTGTCCCGTTCTGATCTCGTGGAAAACCTCCGAGGCGCCCCCAGAGGCTCCGGCAACAGTCACCAACGCCGCGCGCGTTTTGTGCGAACGCGGGCAAAACGCCGACGGCGTCGACAACAGTTCTGTGTGTTGCCGGTGCTGCTGCATGTCCAAGTTTGTACAGCTGATAAAACTACTATCCTTATTCCGTATAGCTCTCTACAAGTTTCCTATCGCAATTGATGCTTCGCCTTTCGGGTGAAACTGCGACAACTTTTTAAACTAAAACGACGGGTGACGCCCAAGGACTTATGGACGGCTGAATCACGTCATCATTTAACATGTCTTGAACCTGGCGCCTTATCACCTCCCTTTCTGTAGGAGCAAAGCGGTAAGGATGCTGACGAACGGGGCGTGCTGACTCATCCGTAGGAATGCGATGTTTCGTAACGGAGGTGCGCCGTACTTTAGACTCGGTAGAGAAGCAGCCAGAGAAGTCATTGACAAGGTCCAGTAGCTGCTGTTTCTGTCGTTCCGATAAGCCGGAGTTAATCTGAAAGCGATCGCTCAGGTGGACCTCTTTCGATGAATTAGGGGAAGCAGTTTCTAGCGAGGCGACATCAGTGAAGGCAGCAATTTCATGTATGAAGCCGACAGCTGTGCCTTGCGGTAAGTGCTGATATTCGTTGCTGATGTTTTTAAGCAGGACTAATGAGCGTCTGTGCTGAAGCTGAACGAGGTCCCGTGCAATGCAGATGTTCCGCTCAAGCATTAACGGAATGTTTGCTTCAGCGATGCCCTCGGAGCCGTCGAATGCGTCGCACGTTACCAGGATCAGCAGGCTGCTTCTTCGCGGTACCGTCATGCTGTCTTCGACGATGCGCAAGGCGTTTTCGGTGTGATCCTCGTCGCCAGCGTCACTTACTATGGCTTTTGCTGTAGAGAACGGCACGCTTGATTTTTCCAGGTTAATTATGGATCCACTCGCCTGTAGAAAGTTCATGCCGAGTATCAAGTCCCTCGCGCAGCTGGGCAGAATAATGAAGTCCCCGACATACGTAGATCCATGAATATTTACCCGAGCGGTGCATCTGCCCACGGGAATTAGTAGATGCCCTCCAGCAGTACGGACCTGCGACCCAATCCACTGTGTAAAAACTTTCTTTAGCTTTGACGCAAACTCTCTGCTCAAAATCGAGCTGTCCGAACCAGTGTCAATCAATGCCGTGCCTTCTTCGTCGTCTATGGTAACCAGTATGTCCGAAGTGACCACTTGCCTTTTGGCACCTGAGTGTGACTGAACGTCGGTGCGTTGTCGTCGTTGTCGTCGAGATGCAGGATATTCGATGCGCTCGGCGTCAGCGGCCTCACCTCCGGAGGCCGCTGGAGTCAGTTTCCCGGGTTTGCAGGGCTGGGTGAACGACGTCTACGAGCGTGTCGATGAAATGAGGGACTTGGCGATCGGTATCGAGCAGGCGATGCAGAACGGGGCTCGTGCCTTCGCTGCTCAAATGAACTGTCACGACTGTCATGAACTGTCACGACCTGGTCAGCTCCATCGGGCGCTGACCAGGTCGTGGTTGAGGTGCACCTGGAGGGAACCCGCGGAGGCCCACGCGTCGATAGGGGCACATCCGGTAGACGTGGTCAGCCTCTCCGCAATGAAAACATAGGGGCCTGAGGTCAGGAGCCCGCCAGACGTCGCTTTTCCTGGGCCTCGACTCCTCGATGGATGTTGGACTGCGACGCCTGAACACTACTTCTGTTTGTTCAGAGGGGCGCATGATGTTTGAGGGGCCGTACAGCGACGGTCGTCGTACGGCGTCCGCATCAGTCATTCTGACTGGCTCCCGTTGTTGTGGTACCTCGTAGCGTTCAGGAGCCTGGACGGCTTGCCTAATCTCGTCGCGCACTATCTCCGCCACAGAAATTCGGGCTGTCGGCGCGTCGGTTACCTGCATTTTGTGGAGCTCTTCTCTTACCACAGCCCTGATTAATTCGCGTAGGTCGTCGAGGTGGTTTTCCGAAGTCATGCAGGAGGGGCTGTGCGAAAGTTCCATAACGTTACGGTTGTATTGTCTGGAACGCAGTCGAAGGGCCCTTTCCATTCTGTCGCTTCAGCAAGGAAGTCCGCAAGTGTTGTGGGCGGATTCCGAACAAGTCCAGCAAAGATCTCTTGCTTCACACCGCGCATCAAATGTCGGACCTTCTTGTCTTCGACCATTGAGGCATCCGCACGTCTGAAGAGTCGAGCCATGTCTTCAGTATACGTGGTCACGCTCTCGTTCGGGACCTGGAATCTTGCCTGTATTGCCAGCTCCGCTTGCTCCTTCCTGTCCATGTTGGAATATGTGGCGATGAGCTGCTGTCGAAATTCGAGCCACGAAGTCAATGTCGCTTCATGGTTATGGAACCACGTCCTCGTGGAGTATTGGAGCGCGAAGTACACGTTGCGCAACTTGCGCTATTCGTTCCATCCGTTGCATTCGGCGACCCGCTCGAAATGGTCTAGCCAATCTTCCACGTCTTCAGTAGCATCTCCGTGGAATGCAATCGGCGTCTGTGGCTGGTTGAAGATGAACAGCGCAGGCGGAACAGCAGCAACAGGAGACTGTGGGCTCAGGTTCATCGTCCGGATACGATCGGGCAACAGACCGTGCTCAGGTTGGAGCCCTTGAAGACGATGGCTGGCGCGTGCGTGCACAGGAGTAATCTCTCCCGGGCTACTCACTGGGGATGAGTCAGGGGTACGCTGCGTCTCCGGCAAAGATATCATATACCCAGCACCTCCACCAATAAAATGTCACGAAGATAGTTAATCGGGGCTCATCGAAAGAGAACAGCCTTCATTAATGAGGGCCGACATTCAAGAGAACGCGCGCACACCATGCGCCCTTCGTCGTCTTCTCTCTGGCGATCTTGTGGCTGTAGTGGGCAGCTGACTTCTGACGATCGGTGCCTGTAGTGGGCACTTCGCGTCAATATCATTATATGCAATTAAAGCGAATTCATAAAGCCGCTGTCGCCGTGATGTTCCGTATAAGATCCGAACGCGATAACATCGTCGCCGCGTGCCGTATGCTGTTTGCGCGCGTGAAAGCTTGCGAGGGTCAGCGGACAATCTCTCGCGCGCGATTGAGGAAGGCGGGGCGGAAGTGCGCAGTTTTCTGTCGCGCGCGAGGCGTGCGGGGGGGGGGGGGGGGGGGAGGCGAGGGAAAAGGTGGGGGGCGTTCCACGCCGGCTGCTGCTGCTTACGGCGCAGCAGCGTGGCCGCCATATCTTGAAAGCGATCTGCGACGTGGACAAAGTGCGCGCCGCCGCGGGCCTCATCTTCAAAGCAATCAGCGATGTGGAGAAAGTACACCACGCCGAGAAAGTACGCCACGCCGAGTGCCCGTTTTTACGTTGGGCTGCCCGCCTTAGCCCGATCAAAAGTTTTAGGGTGAGTCCCGGGCCCGGCCCGGGCCCGGAAATAATCTGCGTTACCCGCCCAGCCCGGCCCGCCGCCCCTTTACCTTAGGCCCGAGCCCGGCTCGAAAGCGGCCCAAACCCGGCCCGAGACCGAAACAGATCACCGAGCGGCATTAAAAAACATAAAATAAATGAGACAATAAAATTAATTTATTCTTAAGTCATAAATACATTTCAAATGCATTATGAACACCATTTTAGCGGTATGAACGCAAATACCAGCGCGCAATGTAGTACGAATGACTCTACCGAGCAGTATTCATTCATTCAGTTTATTGACCAGATAGTACTAGATGGCTACCTGGGCTAAAAGCTGTGTAGACAGCTTGACAGAGGCCCAGGTAGCCGTTACAAGGCAGATACAACGAAACGGCAAAAACAAGATACTTAGCAATAATGCATGAAGTGGACATGTCAGCATACGTGATGCATATTGATAAACAAAGCCAGCAAATAAAATAAATAGTATAGGATCAAAATAAAAAAGTGTGTCATCAATACACAAGAAAATAGATAGAAATAGGAGTATTTCATAAAGAATTGATAGAACAAAACATTTATTACAACACTGTTACAAAAAATGCTCGCAACTGAGATTTCGACATGTATTTCGTTTCTTTGTATTTGTTCAGCAGTAAAGGAAGATTGCATTGTAGCATTTGAAGTTTGTAATATGTGCGAAAACGTGGCAGAAACCACGCGTCTGTCCTGCGTGCACTTAACACAGGCCTGTGTACATGTAAGCTCCGTGTATTTAACACAGGCCTGTGTACATGTATACTCCCCGTTGTTTCTAAGAACTGACTAAATAATTTGTTTGAATGATAAAAAGACGCTAGAACACGATAGTCATACACGTTTTTTATGCGGATTCTGTTAAAGATTTGCAAAGCGCTCAGACTAGATTCACAATATTCAAGGTTGGCGATCTGTCGTATAACGTTTTTTTTTTGCAATATTACAACTTTTTGTATGTTCGTTTTAGTTGTTGTTAGTCAGACCAAACTACAATAATTAATTCGAGAAGCAAACAATGCATAATAGATTTTAATTTTAATATTTCAAGGAAGCGCACGACAACGTGACATCGCACCACTGGCAGACGCAAAATTTTTACAAAGGTTTAAAATGTGTGAATCCCATGTAAGATTCGAAGATCAGTCATGTGCTTCAGGGCATCACGCGTGTACGTGAGACTTTCAATAAGATGTTGCCTTGCAAACCCTGCATCTACGCGGGCATTCCTGACATCCATGCGCGATTTCCACACGCTGTTCATACGCAAAAACATTATCATGTCAGCCTGCACTCCCCCTGCGACTGCGCATGGCAAGAAGGGAATACCAAAAGGGCTTATCGGCAGTTCTTTTTTCAAAGTTGGTTTAAGAACGTCCCACAAGAAAACGGACCCATGGCAATCTAAGATGTACCCCATGTGCCCCCGTCATCTAGTACGTAGTGAGGCCGGAGGAACATCCATCTTCTAGCACACCGGCTTGCGTCTGGAAGAAAACAATAAGAGGAGCAGTACCTGCGATACCCAGCCAGAAAAAAAAAAGAACTAGAAATGTGTGACACACAACCACCACACTTGACTCTATGGTCTGACGCACGTCTTGCGCTGTCTGCCGCTTTCCCAATAACTCAGTTATATCAATAACTGAGGATAGATCCGCCTTTCATGCGACGTACGCCTGGGGATTCGAGGGTTGTCAATGGCCCACGTACCCGCGGACGGGGAACTTGGCCCGTTATATTTCTCGCCTTTCTTGACTCCTATCAAAATGTGGGTTGCATACTTGTATCGAATATTTGCTTTCAAAGGACGTTGGCGGGTTCATAGTGATTCTGCCCGAGACGTTGTCTGGGTACTGGTTGACGTGCATTCCCCACGTGCATTCCCTCTTGGATGCCAATACGTCACTTCTCTGAGTAGACACTCCGCCTTTCACCTCGTTGGTTTTTCTATGTTAGCTCTGTCTATCGAGATTGCTTAGCTTAGAAAAACGACAAAGCGTGCTTTTAGGAAAGCCTTTTCGCTCCATGTCGAAATAACTTGGTAAATATAGACTCTATAGAAAAAATCTCTAAAGTACCAATCGTCGCGGCACCAATCAAAATTAGGTCTAATCTGGGGAACCAACATCATTCTATATATTATAGCCGCCAGACAGACAGACAGACAGACAGACAGACAGACAGACAGACAGACAGACAGACAGACAGACAGACAGACAGACAGACAGACAGACAGACAGACAGACAGACAGACAGACAGACAGACAGACAGACAGACAGACAGACAGACAGACAGACAGACAGACAGACAGACAGACAGACAGACAGACAGACAGACAGACAGACAGACAGACAGACAGACAGACAGACAGACAGACAGACAGACAGACAGACAGACAGACAGACAGACAGACAGACAGACAGACAGACAGACAGACAGACAGACAGACAGACAGACAGACAGACAGACAGACAGACAGACAGACAGACAGACAGACAGACAGACAGACAGACAGACAGACAGACAGACAGACAGACAGACAGACAGACAGACAGACAGACAGACAGACAGACAGACAGACAGACAGACAGACAGACAGACAGACAGACAGACAGACAGACAGACAGACAGACAGACAGACAGACAGACAGACAGACAGACAGACAGACAGACAGACAGACAGACAGACAGACAGACAGACAGACAGACAGACAGACAGACAGACAGACAGACAGACAGACAGACAGACAGACAGACAGACAGACAGACAGACAGACCGACAGACCAGACAGACAGACAGCAGACAGACAGACAGACAGACAGACAGCAGACATACAGACAGACAGACGACAGACACAGACAGACAGACAGACAGACAGAGCAGACAGACAGACAGGACAAGCGACAGACAGACAGACAGACAGACAGACATACAGACAGACAGACAGACAGACAGAAGACAGACAGACAGGACGACAGACAGACACAACGACGACAGAACAGACAGAACAGACAGACAGACAGACAGACGACAGACAGCAGACAGACAGACCAGACAGACCGACAGACATACAGACGACAGACCAGACAGACAGACAGACAGACATAGACAGACAGACAGACAGACAGACGACGACGACAGACAGACAGACGACAGACAGACAGACAGAAGCACAGACAGACAGACAGACAGACAGACAGACAGACAGACAGACAGCAGACAGACGACAGACAGACATACAGACAGACAAGCAGACAGACAGACAGACAGACAACAGACCAGACAGACATAGACAGACAGACAGACAGACAGACAGACAGACAGACAGACAGACAAAGAACTTTAATGAAGGTCCTGAGAAGCTCCGTTGCCCCCTCTCAGGGAGGCGACGAAGCCGCGGGCCGCACCCACGTCGGGACGGGGAGACCAAGCTCCAGCGCCAGAGGAACTGTGATTTAGCTAGTTGATATGCGTTTGATATACATGTATATGCAATGACGCAAAACAAAGAGGACACGCGCATCGCCCACATTACGCTTACGCTTTGTATGTGTGGTTCCTCGTGTGCGCTTTTCTGTAGTTTGTTTCACGTTATAGCGCATCTTTGCAAGCTTGTACACAGAACAAGTAAAAAAAAAGGGGGGGGGGGCAGTTAAATGAACGGCCGTAAGAAGTCTCTATTGAATTGTGCCTCAATGCGCGTACTGTGGTGCGTGAATGACTGATTAAATTATATTACTCACAGCCTCCCCTTCGTTCACTAATTCATGAATGTTGCCTCCACACGCATGACATGTACGCTATCAAGATAGGCGACAACTGCTCTAGTGTAAAGGCGTGTGCGGTTGGCTACTGTGTGTTGCGTAGCCTAAGTGCTCGTAGAAGCGCTGGGGAAAATAAACCAGTTAGAAGCGGTCAGCATATTGGAAAATGTGAAAGGCCTCTCTGAAGGGACGCACCTTTATGAAATAGCCGTACCACTTCGACACAAATGGTAAAACAACCAACGGATCGACACGTATACGACAGGTATACACGTTCATAGCAAATTATTGAGCAGATGGCTTTTGTTCGTTTTCTTTTATGCAGGGTGTGCGGCTTAATTTAGTCATCCTGAAGAAATACTCGAAAAGCATGAGCTGGTAAGCCACACTGCACGTATTCGCAGTCTTTTAGAGTAGGTTAGTGCTACTTCCAGTAGCTCAAGTTGGCGGATTTTCGGAGATCCCCAGTTATGAAATCTTCAATTCCATTTCCGCCGTCCCTCTCTACTCGCGGCATTCGCTCAGGAACTATGGCGTTCGGCTGCCTTCAGTGCACATGAAAGAACTCCAGGTGGAAGAGGCTTTCCCAGAGGCCCCATTACGTCCTCTGTCATGAGGCACTTGTTGCCTTGGGACATTAAACACCTTGATTTAATTGACTACAAGCTGTCGCGCGTTATTTGACGTGCTGGCTCATTTTTCTTGAGGCATGTAAGATGTTGTGTTTCCGCCCCTGCAGTACTCTCATTTACACTCGCACTGCGCTAATTTCTATAGTGCTCTGACAAATATACGTATTTTTCGAAGACAATACATGTTAGCGTGCTTGGAACGTACAGATTTGTTTTATTTCAGCAAGTATCGCACTAAAAGACATACCTGGCCGGAAGACTATGCCAACACGCTGCTCGTCGCTAGAAAATTTAAACTAGAAAAAAGAAACGAAAAACGTAAAATCGCTTGAGGCTGGAAGGGACCGCAGACATATGGCGTGTTGTGAATATAAAATGATTGTGAAATAAGCTTCCAGTGACGGCATACACATTGTGGACCTCACACTATAAACTCGCGTTTTACCAACCACGATAATAAACCATGTTCCCGTGGTAATGTAACCCGAGAATAAATATTCAGTATTTTACAGATTAAAAGTCCAGCTTTATATTTAATATGAATGGTTACCGGCGCATTCTACAAAAGCAAAAAAAACACAATATAAAAATAAAGACGTGACCAGGGCTACGCCCAGAAGCTATACTCTGACATCCGTCAGCAGTCACGAGCAATATTTTTCAGTTTATAGTTTTTGTACATCCGTTTTTTTTGGTGGAAATATGTGTATCAACACTCCTATGATAACGAAAGATACTTCTATATGGTGTGCGAAGCGCACACAAACCCATCCGCCGCAGAGGCAATGCCTCAGCCATTGCATTTCAAGTTACTCTATATAACCAAATTATCATCTGGCTTTTTATGTAGGTTGCAAATAATGTCTCCCTAAGTAATAAAACTTAAAACTGAGAAGCCTCACTCCTTGCGGACAAGAAAATGGCTCTCAATAGTAAAGCCTCGACCTATACAAGGGGATTTTGTTTGTTGACTGTACAGTGGTGTCCTCAATGCTTTTTTGTTTCTTTTATTGTCTCTTGTTTTTCTTTGTTCGCTCTTGGTACAAAAAAAAAATGTCGCAGTTTCACCCGAAGGTGAAGCATCAATTGCAATAGCAAATTAGTAGAGAGCTATTCCAAGTAACGATAGTAGTTTTATCAGCTGTATAAACTTGGACATGCTGCAGCACCAGCAACGCGCAAAACTGTTGTAGACACCGTCGGCGTTCTGCCAACATTCGCACCGTAAGCGCGCGGCGTTGGTGACTGTTGCCGGTGCCTATTGGGGCGGCTCGAGTTTCGACGAGATCAGAACGGAAGACTCGTCGAGCAGCGTGGGAAGTGTTTACCACCATCTCGCCTCGCAATGTGTTTATATAAATATTTATATAAATACGCATTTGGTGCCGCCGCTAAACGTCGCCTCCCCTCCTCCGGTCCCCCTACGGCCATTCGCGCGACGAAGGAAGTCGCGTTTGCTTTATGCCGTGTGTTCTCTCCCTGTGAAAGCGCGCCTCCCTCGCGCGCTTTTACTCACACATACAGAATACCGCGCGTGACGACGATTTCATCACCGTTGGACTCTATACGGAACCTCACGGCGACGGCAACGCCGATGGCAGAAATCCGCTTGGAGGGTCAATAACTTGCTATCGCAATAAAATGAAACAAACACAAGCTTGACGTATGGAGAAACGACTTACGCCTTCACATCTTGCTCCTGTTTCTCGTTAAGTCTCAGACTGCACATTTAGCCTTCCTACCTGGCGCTGCTAATTAACTGTCCAAACTGTCACAACAAAGTTTGAACACACTTGCAATGCGCTGTGTCCTGTGCTCTTTGCACTCAACACTACTGCTGATTTACGTTCAACTTTTACCTTTCCTAGAATCCTGCTTTCTTTTCAGACCTGCATTGATATTAAATTCGCTATATCCGGCATCCTTAAGTTAAGGTAACAGCAATGAGGGCTTATTTTGTTTCAAGTCCCTGGGTGTCTCAGGTAACCTTCATTAAGGGCCTTTTTTGTGGTACCGGGATTATTCACAGCGCTAGTATTTCTTCTGGGGGGTGGGGGGGGGGGGGGGGCGAAAAGTTTCCTTTCTGTTAGCCAGTGTAATGGAGAATAAAAGGTAAGAAATTCCCTCCGCAATTAGTACCCACTACACAAGGACTGAAATCGGAGAAAGGTTAATTTTAGGGGCTCTCTCTCCGAGAATAACATCACAATGAACAGCAACCTAAGCCAAAGCCAGTAACCTAGCCAAAGTTAAAGACATATGCCTCTCACAGGGAATGAGCCACGCAGCAGAAAAGAAGCGAAATGGCGATGGTGACGCATACGAAGAGCTGTAATATGTAATACGATACAATTGTACGTCTTCTTACTGTATGCCGGTCTCAGTTTGTTGGCTCAAAGTTCTTTCTTTATGTCTTAACGATTTATTTCGAGCCGCAGGCTTGTCTTAAACTCAGGGTGACAAGTTTTGCTCCTGCCGCAGAGAGAGCGAAGCAAGGAGTAGGTAAGGGTGTTAACCGGATGAATGCCCGGTTTGCTACCAGGCTGGCACCTGGGAAGGGTTTTTAAGGGGAGAAAATAGGGAATACAGAGAGAGCATTAGTTTCGTGCACACTTTGATGTGCGCGCCAAATCTATAAACATTTGAATAGACCGGTCGACTTCAGGTACTGTGCAGCAGGGTCCTCACTTGTTGTGTGCTGCAGCCACTTGTGAGCAGCCGGTTTGATGGTGTCGGGAGAGAGTGGCGCTGGGCGTCACAACGGGAACAAATGCGCACGAGATGTTCAGTAGTTTCTAAATGTTCAGAAGTCGCACATTAATCACACACGTTGCTATGCGGAAAGAGTAAGCTCTTGGAAATTCCACCCCGATCCAGAGTCGGCATAATGTCTCCTTGGAGGGTGAAATTCGCGACGACAGCTCGAGCTTTAAGAAAGGCCTAGTTTACGTAGGTGACACGTCGAGGAGCTAGGAGACGACCAATAATTGTTCGTCTAGTTCGATCCAGGAGGTTCGAGCTTCCTTGCAGCCTTGGTTCTCGATAGGGAGAACGGAACCGCTAGGGTCACCGGAAGATTGGGGAGCCTCGTCGGCGAACCTGTAAAAGCTGAAATTGCGGATAATTGCCTCCTTCCGTCCGTCCGTTCGGCCGCCCTTTCAGTTATGCCATCGTCTTTTCGCCATCGCTATCGACGTTAGCGTGCCGTCGGCTTCAAGCCACCTCCTTGCGCTCAGCTTCGTTCTTACCATAGAGCGGAGAGGAACAAACTTTTGCTCAGTACCGCCGCCACTGGGCACCGAAGAGTGAGCTTACCGAGTGAATAACTGAGTTATGGAGAGGAAGCCACAGCTCACAGTTTCTAACTGCCACAGTGTCCATAATCAGTTTCTGTAGAGAATCAGAATCGCCTGAAGGAAAGGCATTAAACACTTCTTTTTACTCAAGTTTACACAATGAAAACAAGCTATAAGATATAGCAAAAAGAAAGGTGCTTTACTTGCCAAGCATGCTGATATTGGTGCGAAAAGAAATGTTGTAATGAAGAGAAACTCTGGAGAAGAGTGGCTGGGGAGGGTTAAAAAAATCCTTTTCGTAATTATGGCAGGTGTGGGGTGCACGCTTACCCACCGGCTCAACAGTCTTATGAGGGTGGTCGTTCGCAGAGCCTGGCCATTAAGGATTCTTTTCGGGGCTTTAGTCACCGTAATAAGTTCGCAATTATTCGCAGCAAAGCAGCGAATGTTGTAATGGCCCAATCCATTATAGCAACAGTTCCTTCAATGCACGGTGCCCTTAGCTGACCATAATTGTCTCACTCAACAGCATTTCTTACTGATCTGCATCACGGTTTCCGCCATGAAAGTTATGGGTGTTATAACGCCACGGTGGCCGCTAATCTGGCCAATCGCTGAAGGCCTTTGAGTATAGGAAAATATTTACGATTATGAATATTGTCACTGACAGCGGCACATGTGAGGGCTACGTACAAACAGGTGCCAACCAAATATGACAGCCGGACGGCCTATGATAAACAATTATTGTCAATCCGAAACTTCGGGAATTCGGTCTAATGGTAGATTCCCCAACAGCTACATTAGTTGCTATACTGTAAAAAAATCAATTACATTGCGAGGTTCGGCGTCTGCAAACTGCCCAATTAGGGGAGATGGGACGCCACATAGTGGAGGCAGACGGGCATGTCGACCACCTGGGGTTCTTTAATGTACACAAATAGCACAGTACACTAGCATTCTTGCATTCCACCCGCATGGGAATGCGGCCGCCACGGTCGAGAGTCAAGCCCGCATGCTCATGCTCCGCTGACAACGCCATTGCGCCTGCGCAACCTAACAGGGTGTCCCGTATAAGTTTCTTTGATCGATCACACCTTCAGACCCATAATAGAAATAACCAAAACTACGAAGCTCTATTGACATTCTTTAACGTTACCGTCCGGTCTATCTCCTTCGAAAGTGAAACATGTTCACTATTATGAAGGTTACAAGAATAAGAGTGCCTACTGCTACCTTCCTGTCCTGACGTAGGGCTATATGTCCGTGCTAACTTTCCCGAGACTTATATTAAAGCGAAAGCCTCATATGTCTCGTTTTGAGGTGACCTGGAAAAAAAATGGAGTCGGAAATTGGACAAAAGTTTGGTAAAAAATATGTACAGGATATCGATAACTCAATTAAGACCATTACAAACCCCATAACTTTATGCATCAATCGATAGTTAATTACACGAGAAATATAAATCTTGATAAATCATCATCATAGTCAAGAAAGTAATTCTAATAATTAGCATGACAAAACGGAAAAATGGGTCGAGAAATCCGAAAAGCGGCGACGAACCGAGAATTATTGATTGTAATGAGTAATGGTAATGATAATGGTAAAAAATGTGTATGCACAGAGGCGAATGAGGTGAATTAGGAGTTAATGAAGGTGAATTAAGTGGTGATTGAGTGCATAATCATCATCATCAGCCTGTATTTAAGTCCACTGCAGGACGAAATAATTGATCTCCAATTACCCCTGTTTTGCGCTAGCTGATACCAACTTGCGCCAGCAAATTTCCTAACTTGATCACCTCACCTAGTTTTCTGCCATCCTCGACTGCGCTTCCCTTCACTTGGTATCCATTCTGTAACTCTAATGCAACACCGGTTATCCATCCTACGCATTAAATGGCCTGCCCAGTTCCATTTTTTCTTCATAATGTCAATTACAATATCGGCTATCCCCTTTTGTTCTCTAATCCGCAACACTCTCTTCCTGTCCCATAACGTTGCACCTAACATTTTTTCTTACCATCGCTCTTTGTGCGGTCCTTAAATTGTGCTCGACATTCTTTGTTAACCTCGAAGTTTCTGCTCCATATGTTAGCACCGGTAGAATGCAATGACTGTACACTTTTTTTTTCGACGACAGTGGTAAGCTCGCAGTCATGGTTCGGTAATGTATGCCGTATGCACTCAAACCCAATTTTATACTTCTGCAAATTTCCTTCTCGTGATCAGGGTCCCCTGTGAGTAATTGGTCTTGATAAACGCACTGCTTTACAGACTCTAGAGGCTGACTGGCCATCCTGCCTTCTTGTTCCCTAGCCAGGCTATTTAACATTATATAATATCAATCTTCAACCCCACTCTTACACTTCCTCGGTTAAGGTCCCCAATCATTTGTTGTAATTCGTCCCCATTGTTGCTGAATAGGACGATGTCATCTGAAAACCGAAGGTTGCTGAGATAATCGCCGTTGATCCTCACTCCTAATCCTTCCCAGTCTAAGAGCTTGAATACTCCTAATCATGCAGTGAATAACATTGGATAGATCAAGACTGATGAAATTGGAAATTTGGAGTAATAGAGCAAACCGATTGTGATGGAAGTAATACCGTGATGATAGAGTGAACGAAGGTGAACCAAGCAGTGATAGGTTGAATCAAGAGTGAATCAAGTGTGAATTAAGAGTGAATCAAGGGGTTACGGAGCGGGAGAGAGACTTGCAAAACCATATCTGAGATTTGAGGGTCCAAGTGAGAGTGACTCAGCAAAAAAAGTGTTGAGCTACGGTTCGAGTTTGGTGAATCATAGGAAGGGTGACTTGCGAAAACATGACTTGCAAAAATGTCTAAATTGTAGTTTTAGAGTGATGATGACTCAATAAAGAAAGTGCTGAGTCATGGTCCAAGTTTGGTGAAATAAGGATGACTTGGAAAATATGGGTTCGGAGTGAAGATGACTCACCAAAAAAGTGGTGGTTCAGGAATTGAGTTAGTGGTACACGGGCTTTCCCCTTCAAGTCGTCTTAGTTGTAGCATAAGGGACCCCTATGATTTTTTAGCTCTGTTTAGGGGAATAGTGGAGCCTCTAAGTGGCGTGCTTTAATCTTCTTTTAAATAATAATTTTGCTCAGAACGCTAAAAATTGTGGGGCGAAGATGGAAAAAAGTGGTATCACCAGCGATAAGGGTCACGTACAAAAGAGGCGATTTTTATTAAGCTCCGGAACTTCATGATCTGGTAGGCATAATTATTGGTCTTCTTGCTGTTTCTTTTTCAACTGCTACATAGCAATGCCTAACACCCTTCCCTTCCTCTTCCTTTTATCACCTTAGAAATTATATGGACACTCTAGACGTTTTTCTGCCGTCGTCGTCGCCATGAGGTTCCGTATAAAGTCCAAGGGCGATAGAATCGTCGCCACGCGCCGTATCACTAATAAGAGTCAGGTAGATAGATAGATAGATAGATAGATAGATAGATAGATAGATAGATAGATAGATAGATAGATAGATAGATAGATAGATAGATAGATAGATAGATAGATAGATCGCTTGAGGTAGACAAAGATGCTAATCGCATTAAAAAGGGATTTTCCACACTCGCCCGCCATGGCCTTGAGTGTTACTGGTCAACACTCCTAGTGTTAGATCTAGTACACAAATGTCCAAGATAGCGGACGGATTGAGTTCTCTCACCGTAGCATAATTGGTAGAGCAACGCACGCGTATGGCTGATGTTGTAGATTCATTTCCCGCCAGCAACAAGTTACGTTTTTGTCTACTTTCATTTTGTATTTTCATCATTATTTTCTACATTTCAATTTCAACCACAGCTAATTACGCCTATGCTTTCCTTGACTTCATTGCGCGTTGGCTCCATATGGTCGTATTCTCTATTTCGTGGTACATCTACGTGCCCCCGTGCTGATTTCTTCAAAGAGGTATATCCTCCAAATGTTTTGTGCAAGGAGACCTGTTCTTCAATAATAAAATTTGCTGGACTCTGCATCCGAAACCCTGTTGTGTGAACAAAAATATGCAAAATGTGGCAACAAGCCGCAAACGAAAAATGTGGTCCTGATATAGACAAAAACGGAGGAAAAGCACATCACGGAAAAACGGCTATTCTGAAAGCAATCAAATGATACTGCGAGAGCTTCAAACGAGTGCAAAAAAAATCACGTTTATTGAATCCGCAGTATAAATTTCTTTTATCCGCGTGTGTGCTGTCTCGTCAACAGCTTCGCATCCAAACATTTATATGTCTTCTATGACAGCCCTTCGGTGGGCCTGTATCAGCTCCCAATACAGTGTTCTATTATCGTGAGCCGAACACAGATAAAAGAAGCAATTTTTTTTTCGCGAGATCTAACGACTCCCAAGAGACTACATAAATAAGGTTCTTATATTGCGCCGCAATAGACGCTTGCATGCGTGCATAGTGATAAGTGGTGGGCTATATATAAATGCTTTTAGAGAAAACAGGGAACGCCTAGAGCACAGCAATGCAAACATAAAATAATGTAATTATTTTAACCGCGTGCCCCCGATTGTAGGGTAATAAAGGCAAACAAATTATGATGAATGAATATCGATATTCTATTGTGCAATTTCATACGTACATGCCTTAAGGCATGGTTGAAACGAAAATAATCGATGAGGGTATGGAGGGTCTCGTGCTACGGTCCTATGGCTAGAGATGAAAATTGTGCTGTTTTGCTTTCTAGTGGCCACATTGGCTTCTGGCGTACAATGTTCCAAAGTAAACCGAAAGCGCTAACCTTCAACAAATGCCTCGAACATTGCACGGACATGCGTCAACCTGCGACTGCGAATTATAACAATACGCATTGTATTGTAAGGTTTTTTCGTGGTGTGCTTTTCCTCCGTTTTTGTCTATATCAGGAGCACATTTTGCGTTTGCGGCTTGTTGCCATATTTTGCATATTTTCGTTTACAGAACCCGGGTTCCGGGTGCACAGTCCAGCCAGTTTTCTTATTGAAGAACCGGTCTCCTAGCGCGAAACACTTGGAGGATATATCATTTTGAATACATCAGCATGGGGCACTTGGATTGGGAATGCATGACGTGTGGCGAAGTAATATCCTGAGTGCTAGTCAGCACGCAGGCCACTGCGCACTCGATGGCCCAGCAGCAGTCCTTTATATTGCGACTGGCGGAAGCTCATAGAGGCTCTTCCTACGAAAGATGCATTCACCGCAGATAATTCTGACATGTGATGCTACGCAATAAGTAAAGAAGCGATCGAAACCATTGAAACGGGCTTCAAACAACCAATACTGTAGCCACCTTATTTGGTAGGCAGCTGTAACCGTTACTAAAGGTACTTTATAAACGTAGCATACCATAAGCACGTGCAAAAAGAGAGAAACGAAGACACACTCGTGCAAACCGCTACGCTTGTGTTACTTAGAGATTTCCAAGAAAACTAAATTTTGAATGCCAGACCCTTTCCACGCTACCGCAATGTGATGTGCACGCTACCGCATGTGCACGCTATACGTGCGACTAATACTAAGGGCGGAAGAGGACTTCATTGTTTTCACCTACGGGGAAAAAGAACACTTCGACATTGATGTATAAACGAAATTCAATCATCGGAAATCAATGTAAAGTAACCGAATTTTGAACAACATGTTCCTACAAATATAGTCGCCACACTACTTGCACCCAGTCATTACTGGACAGTGATTTTAACTCCTACAATATTTATAGACCGCATGCATACCATTATATCACTGAATCCTTGTCATGCTTACCATTACGTCATGTTTTCTTCCTATCCATTGTTTTTACCCGTGATGCCATTCCCTGAAACGGCCCTTTTTTTATCTAAGATTATCTTCATGGCTATCATTTTCCCGGCGTACAAATGCGCTCTGACCTCGCGAGCATGCTCAATACAATGTATGTTGCCTATACATATTATCGTCTGTCTCACACCCCTTCGCGTATTGCATATATTTTCTAGAGCCAGAAATTGATCTTGCAGTGTCGCAGCTGCACCATCTGCAAACTAAACACACGGCCCACAGCCGCTGGCTAGAAAGCGAAGGCGATCGTTATTTAAGGCAAAAAGGGTTTACGAAATATATCTGGCGTGCTGCGGAATGGTGTGAGACAAAGTGACTCCACGGATATTTTAATGTCACGTTCAAAAGTGCGTTATACTGCGTATGGCCGAAAGTCCCAACTCATGAATGGCAGTTAACATAAAAAAATTAAAAAAAGATTAGTTGTATGTTTTAGGAGTGCTAGAAAACCGGCTGAAGAGCAGATGCTAATATAAAAACATCTTAGACAACTAAACACTGCGCATGACGTCATGAGAATGACACGTTTAACGCTTAGGAATAAAAAGTGTGCACTAGAGTTTGTTGCCTTTGAGTGCTGTAGAAAGACGCGCGTGGGTTTCTCGGATCATAAGGGGTGAGGCAAAGAAAAAAAAAGCGATGTAATGCTTTATGCTGTAAAGCTGGTGGCAGAAGTCTGTTTTAAAAACGCCACAATGTATTCAGCCCCTGTTTTCGCGTTCTTGGAGGCAGAGGCGTTCTTGGGTGCTCTTCCTACACCACTCCCTCACAAGTTTCCTTCACATCGAGGGCTATACAACGTTGCCTGCCGGCAGCATTTTCTAGCGCAATTTTTATGCCGCTTACTTGTGTTTCTACGAGACTAGCTTGCCACGTTGAAAGTACTGCGTTACTTAAAGCAAAAGTCACTTGCCGCGGCAGTAAATTAAGGCAGTTCTACCGTAAACAAACACGAACAGGCCAGTCTGGCTGAGAGGAGAGAACAGCGCACGTGTGGTCTACGCGACAGTTCTAGCCAGGCGCTTATGTCTGCTCGTCATCGGCTGCCTGGGACAAGCACGGAGGGAAGTCTCGCGCGCCAACTTCTCATATGAGGCCAGTTGCCATGGCAACGGCAAATAAGCCCAATGCTGGGGACGGAGCAGTTCGGGGGGTAATCCACGGACTCACCCCACATACGCCATCAGACGTCCTTAAATCGAAAATGAGAGTGCGAAGGCTAAATGTGGAAGTCGCTCACGCACGAATGCTAGGCGACACTAATAGTGCCGTCATTGTATTTTTCGGAAACCTAGTACCAAGATATGTGTACTGCGAGGGAGGCGAAATGGCCTGCTATCCGTTTCGAAATACAGTGCAAGTCCGCAAAACATGTCAAAGGGTGGGTCACAGAACTCATGTGTGCCCACAATCGGAACTGTGTGTGTGTCGGATTTGTGGAACGGAAGATCCTGCAGACACACATGAATGTAACCCGAAGTGTGCCTCATGTGGTGAAGCCCACCTAACGGGGGACCGAAGCTGCAGAAAGCGTCTAAAACAGGTTCGCCGACCAGAACCATCGTCAGGACGCCAAGAACGGATGCCATCAAAGGAACGCAGACTCAAGAGTAAACACAGGTGGTTCGAGTCGGAGGAAGAAGAGCAAGGGTATACTACGGAAGGATCCATTCCCTTCGACCAGGAAAATTTTCCGGAAGTACACCGTCAAGAAACCGGACGGGGACCAGTGAAGTCCAAGCTGAAGAACGTAACACCTCAACACCCTCAATCCAGGGAAACCATTGGCCAACCACGAATGGCGGCACCAAAGGTAAGCTGGGCACAAGTTGCAGCTCCCACTGCGCAACATCAGACCAATCACAAATCGGTAGCGGATCAGAAACTCATAGAAGAAAATCGATCACTAAAAGCCAGTCTGGCAGAATTGAAGAAAGAGATGGCTGCCCTTAAGCAAACAATACACGACCTCGCAAACAAAACAAAAGAAGCGTCTACAACACAGGTTATTAAACCCATACCAACACCAGAAGAGCCCATGGGCAAGCAGCTGGAAACAATCGCACATCAAGTACAGATAATGTTCGCAGAATTGCATGCTCTTAAGAGAAACGTAGACGACTCGCTAAGTTCCATCAACGTAAGCACACGAAAACGCATTAATGATAGCCCAGGAGCTCCTAGCCGTCGCCCTAATGTGATAGAGACGACGGATAGCGATAGTACCATTCATGGCTAACACGACACATAGAAACACTGAAAACCTTGAGGTATGGCAGTGGAATTGCCATACGTTACGTAACAAACATGCTGCCCTTGCACAATATATACAGTCAGCGCCAGTCCTACCCGACATTATATGCCTACAATAAATCGGGCAAATCACACAAAAACTAAAGGGATACGAGACATATTCCAATCCTGATTATCCTAGGGTCGCCACCTTTGCGAGAAAAGACCTGGCCCTCAGCGTCACGTATATGCCACAGCACGACACACAGCATCAAATACTAACGGTGTGGCCATGCAAAAGAAATAAAGCAAAGACGGTAATCGTAAATATATACAGTGCTCCTAGAGAGCGAGCACCATGCTTCGATACCCTAATAATTTATGCAATATCAGACATGGAGCGAAAAGACAAGCTGCTAGTGGTTGGTGACTTTAATGCACCACACTCCGCCAGGGGTTACAACAAAGACTCAGTGAAGGGAAAATCACTAGTCGAGACAACAGATCGATACGGGCTAGAACTCATCACAATACCGGGTTGTTACACACGTTTAGGCAACAGTGTAGCGGCGGATACAACCTCAGATCTAGCTTTCTCGAGCCAACCAGGGGAGACCCGGTGGACAAATTTGGAGGAAAATTTGGGCAGTGACCATAACATTATCTCGATAGGTCTCAATTCCCCAAAAATCCGTCGCTCCCTAGGGAGGGCTTGCATTACAGACTGGACTGTATATCGAGATAAACAAGAGCAGCTCATATTCACAGAAGATATTGAAACCTGGGTGGAACAAGTACGCGAAACACACGGAAGAGCAACGAGGGAGATCGCTACAACATCGGATATAACAGCGGTAGACAGCCTCCTCATACATTTATGGGAAGCACGCAGAAGCCTGACGAGACGATGGAAAAGACAAAGATTGAATAGAAAGCTTAAAATACGCATAGCGCAACTAACATAGGAGGCTAATGCTTATGCACAAACACTAGAAAACAATAATTGGCACCAATTCTGTGAATCTCTACATGGAACCCTACACACAAAAAAGACATGGGCCATTTTGAGAAGCATGATAGATCCTGCAAATACAAAAACAGCTACGAACCGAGCTCTTCGATTACTTGAATGCGAATTTCGAGACGCTGACACACATCTCCTAGACACCCTAGAAGACATATATATAGGAGCAAAATCCACGCAATATGATGATACTCCCACATATTCATGAAGGAGCAATGAGGAGCTAGATGCCTCTATATCGGTGGCAGAGGTTTTCGCGGCAGCGCAAACTTTCAAGAAAAACACGGCGCCTGGACCGGACAAAATAACAAACGCCATGATTCGCAATCTTAGCCTCAATGCTTTGACAGGGCTAACAGATCTCTTTAACAAACATGTATGGACTGAAGGAGGTCAAATCCCACAGGCATGAAGGTATGCAGAGATAATTCTAATACCGAAACCAGGGAAACCGAAGGACATAAAAAATCTCCGACACATATCCCTTACCTCATGTCTGGGTAAGCTTTTTGAAAAGGTTATGAAAGGCTCACTAGGTATATAGAAAACAGCAACCTTTTCCCGGAAACTATGTTCGGCTTTAGACAGCACATGTCGGTACAGGACGTGTTTCTCCTGCTGAATGAAGAAGTATTAAACCCAGAGAGAGGAAATGCAGACAGATTCATAATGGCATTATATATCAAAAAAGCTTTCGATACCATCTCGCACGAGAGCATTTAACGGAACTATCGAACATGCACTGCGGACAGCGGACTTATGAGTACATAAAATCCTTTCTAGACGAACGCACAGCCACGATAGGGCTAGGATCCACCCGCTCAGGCGTTCTACAGACCCCCAAAAGAGGAACGCCGCAAGGTTCAATTCTTTCGCCGCTTCTCTTTAATATAGGGATGAAAGGGCTAACAGTGAAACTACAACGGATCCCAAACTTAGGACATGCGATTTACGCGGACGACGTAACTCTCTGGACCGCAAAGGGATCTTTAGGGGAACGTCAGGAAACCCTCCAGAAGGCAATTAACATTGTAGAGGAACATGTGGCAAAAGCTGGTATGAGTTGCGCCCCGGAGAAGTGCGAACTAATCCGAGTAAGAGCGCCTTATACATGAAAGGACGATAGACTTCCGATAAAGCTTGCTCTTGGAGGTCAAACAATAAAGGAGGTATCTAAAGCTCGTATACTCGGACTATGGAAACAGGAAAATGGAGCAGTAGGGCACACGATCGCAAATCTCCGGAAAACCGTTAACAGTGTGTCTAGGATGATAAACAGAGTAGCAAGAAACAGAAAAGGCTTCAAGGAAGAAGAGACGATAAGGCTCGTGCAGGCATTTATCATAAGCCGTGTAACCTTCGGCCTTCCTTTCCAAAAAGTATCAAACTCAGAGGAAACTAAAATAAACGCCCTGATACGCACAGCTTATAAGGCGGCGCTTGGTCTACCGATCAGCACTAGCACGACCTTTTTTGAAGCAATGGGTATTAGCAACACTTTTGAGGAACTCGTGGCTGCAACACTGATCGCACAACGAGAAAGGCTCAATGCCACGGAGCAAGGTCGAACACTTCTCCGTCGATTAGGTTATCCACTCAGACCGGGACATTGCAACGACCAAACAGAACTCCTCCCACCGGACATACGCGCTAAGATCTCGGTGTCCCCAATCCCTAAAAACATGAGCGAGAAATACCACAGACAACGGCGCCTTGCACGGGCCAGGACACTCGAACGCAGGTTCGGTAGAAATCCGGAGGTTTATTACACGGACGCGTGTAAACAAGATAGTGAAACTTTCACTGTGGTAGCCACAAACGCTCAAACTGCTATCTCCGAAACAGTCAGGACAGAGTCAGTGGCCACAGCAGAGGCTACCGTGGTGGCTCTGGCTATACGTGACGCTGAAAATAGAGCACGTTCTGCTTTAATACTAACCGACTCGCAGTCGGCATGTCGCCTTTTCATGACAGGCACCCTGCCCAAACTCGCAATGAAAATCCTAGGACGAAATCTCACGGAACACCACGCTATTACGTGGTGTCCGGCGCACGCCGGAGTGACGGGTAACGAGAGGGCGGACCGCCTCGCTCGAGAATATAGCATCCGAGCGACGCAACGCACTATCGTAGAATCTCCGATCACAATAAAAGATATCTTGGAGGCACAGAGACGAGGAAGGCAACGGTATAGCTTTCCAGACCCATCCTTGGACTCAGCGCAAATGCGGGACTGGCGCCGACTACAAACCCGTACATACACACACCTAATCCTACTACACCACATACACCCCACCCGGTAGCCCAACACTTGCCCTTGGTGCGGGGGGCGGCCATCTCTTGACCATATCACATGGTCGTGCCAGAATCGGCCACAAGAAATCCAATCACCCCTTTTGGGGCAAAACTCCAAAAGTAGGCAGTGGGAGGTGTGGCTAGCCAGCACGGTGCGGGAGGACCAACTGGCCCTTCTCGACCAAGCCCGGCGTGCCGCTATCGCCAGTGGGGCCCTGGACTGAGGGACCCACCCACTGGACCTGGATTTAATTTTTTTTATTCTTTATTTTTTAAAATAAAAGTTATACTACTACTACTAACTGTCATTACGGTGTTCTTGAGCTCTTTTGTCATGATGTTTCAAATAAAGCATCCCACGCATCAGTATCTGCATGTCCAAATTGCTGTGTTGTTTGCTGTAAACATTTTTTCTCTTTTTCGTTTCCATATTCCCACCTTAGTGGAGGAATTGTCCATATACTTATTAATGCAAGAGTTTTCTGTATATATATTTTTCTTTTTTTTTCGTTTGCATATCCCCACCCTTGTGGACGAACTGCAGGTATACTTCATTATGCAAGAGAGTTTATGCAAGTGTTATTTGACCACTATATTCTTTGTTGCGTGCATGTAACTTTTAGTGTTCACTCTACTAACAATGTACCCCCCCCCCCCCCCCCCCCATATATAATGCCCGATGGGCCTTTAGGGTAACGAAAAAAAAATAGTACCAGCGAACATTGCTATTTCACGCTCGCACTGTTCATGTTTTGTTGTGTTAACTGCACACATATGTGTGTTGATATGCGCAGAGAATCATGATAGAATAAGCTTGTAAGAACATTGGCTTCGAAGAAATCACTTTATTCTTTAGGAGAAATATTCTTAAGTGTTCAGTGAATTTATTTACAGAATAACGCTGCGACTGCCGATATCCGTTACGAAGAGGCTAGCGAAACGACTTGAAAACCAGATTTTCTTCTTATTCTGAACCGCTATTGACCTCATAGTGCAGCTGCACTGCGTGTTCATTTTGTTCGACTTGAGTAACAAAATGGTGGCAAGCGTCTATGTGCTCATTCTGTTGCGTTTCGACAATAACAACCGCAGCCTAATTCAGGTTACTCTTTAGTTTTCGGCTATATCTTTTTAAGCAAGCGTTGTGAAATATCCTACTCATGAGTTCTTGCGCCAGACACTGTGCGTAATTGTTTATACGCAAGTACTTTCGGAAAACCGCTCAATTAACCGAATCCGAACCGAAAGTAAGCCGGAATTTACACTGCCCAGAAACTACAAGTGTGCTGCAGCTGTCGTTGCAGAAGTCGTTGCAGAAGAAGTCATTGCAGAAGAAGTTGCACCGCAGAAATGCTTGCTTTCATTCTGCTACAAAGCAGGAAATGAATCCCACACAAAGAAAAATATGACAGAAAAGAAAACACTCCGGGCGGATTCAATTAAGGTGAACCAAACATCAGCGGCCCACTTCTGGTTACAGTTCAATTTCACTTGCGGTTGCGTTTGGGTTAGGCTGCGACGCATGCTTCGCAAAGCACGCCCTCGAGTGTGACAGCAGCTTCTTGCAGCAGAAGGCGCAATAACCAGTTACACACATCGTCAGCGGGAAATTTTTGCCAGGGATGGAGGTGTTTCTCAACGCTGGCAGTAAAATGTCCAGCTGTGTGCGCTAATTATTAAGCTGCGCAGCGCATGTTAAGCGACGAACGTAAACTGTTAAGACGCGATTTAGAGCTTGTCGAGTATCAGTCAGTAAAATTTTAATTGAGGTATACAATTATTTGAAAAATAACAAATACGTTCTGAGCAGCTAAAAAAAAGAGAAACAAGGTTTCGATGGGGGCGAAATGCGAGAACACCCCTGTACTTAGCTTTAGGTTCGCGTTAAAGAACCATAGGGGGTCCAAAATCAAAAAAGATGGCTGACAAAGTATTCCGGAGTCCCCCACTACCGCGTGCGTCATAATCAGATCGTGGTTTTAGAACGTAAAACCCAATATTTCAAAAACAAGGAGGGTTATTAAAGGCAAACAGTAACTCTGAGAATTCCCCATCATTCGCAGTTATGATTTGCTGCATGTTATCGTGTTTCTACGTATTATATTTTGTTAGCCACTACAGCTATTATAAATTACAAAAAATAATTAAATAAACAAAAGAGATAAGAATAAATACAAGAAAAAGCGCGAGAAGTAACCTAAGAATGCTTTTGGCATTAAAAGAACAAACCTTCATCAGCTTAATCAGCCTCTCGGAAATGTTTAGACTATCTGAAGACATTGTAAATTCCTTTTTCTAGAATTTCGTTGGATAGGGAAACAATAGGCCGACGGTATTCGTTACTTTTCACTGACGTCTCCTTGACAGAATCCGAAAAAAGAGGCCTGCATTTTTCAACAAAACTGTTCACTGTTAGATGCACCTGCGTCGCTGCAGCCTACACCTGAATGGTTTCCATGCATGGTACTGACCTACGCCATCCGCCACATCTGTCCTCTTAAAACTTTCATCTTCTTTGAAACGTGAAGAAATCTCTTGCTGGACAGTGCTTTCAGGCTAACAATGCGTCATCTGTTCTCTAATGGAGTTTTTGGGCTTGCAAATTGAAGAGTTCCTTTCAACAGGGTAAGATGAACCACAACACCGCTTGCGCAAACATGTTGCGTTAGAGGGAGATTGCGCTGAAAATTGAATGCTTCCGCACATCTCTATCTTGTTCACTTTCATTGGAACTCCCAATATTTCAGTAGCCTGTGTGTGTGCAGCTGTGTGATACGCGGCGTTTGTATTGCAAGAATTGTGTCCTGATAAGCACCCGTAATGGATGGGCTGTGTTCGGTGTATTAGTTTATGCCCGTGCGGCACCCTCAAAAAAGAACGCGGAGCAGTAAACAACTTAAAGAGGCAAATACTCTTTAAATGCGTTTGCTATAGCGAGCGTGCATGGTACTGTTGTCGTTTCTTCGAGGAGACTGACAGAGACGTGATTTCTGGCGACGCCAACGGATATGCACACAATTTCTCGAAGGCACTCGAGCCAACATGCGTGTTCCTTCGCAGTTTACCCTACGTGATGGTTGAGGCGAGCAGCTAGCGTACGAAATAAGGCCCGCTTACAGGCAAGCGCTCGAGAACGGATGCCACATTTTATTTCAATGGCTGACGAGCAACTGCAGAATTGTCGGTGGTGACAGCGCAGATGAAGCTGCGCGCTGCGCCCATGAAGAAGATTTGCGAGTAGTCATATTGCACCCGAGAACGAACGCTTCTCGACAACTTCAATCACTTGCTCGCCGCATCACACTTCGGGGATGAAATTCACTAGGTTTCACCAATTCCCGCGTTCATTCAGTCATCGTTTACTTGGGACGTAGCCTGCCACCCGAACTTTCGCGTCTCGAAACAACCCTACTGTGTCGGATGGGGTTGGGCGCCGCATTATAGAATGCTTATTCGTTCCTTATCACAATGGCCAACATTACCTCGATCATGCAATGCTTACGGGTGGGAGGAGACAATAGGGTACCTTCTGTGCCACTGCCCATCCTACGGTGCTCGGCGATGTGCTCTGTTATCTAGCATAAGCCGCTTGGATGACAGGCCGCTCTGGAAAGATTTCCTGGGGCCTCGGACTAAGCACGTTTGCATGCATAAGGCGACAAATGCCTTACAGCGCTTCTTGAAGGTGAATTGAGTGTAACGAACGCTTGAGACCGTAAGCGAAGCTTCCTGTAAGAGGGTTTTCACACTGACTGCGTCTTGATCGCTTTCCTTTTCATAATTATTTCTCGTCGATAATTCCTTCTTATTCCTTCGACAAGTGTTGCGGTAGTCAACCGGACACGCCCCAGCTCAACCTCCCATGCCGTTCATTCTTCTTCTCTGCGGTGATCGAACATGCGAGTACTACGCATGACAACGAAAAAATAACTTTGGTGGAATGACGACGAAGCAATGACGACAACGACATAATGACGATGGTGCGATGACAAAAGAAATGACGAAAATGGAGCGACCACAATGACATGACGACGATGGTAGGACCTCGTCAACATGAAGGCGATTACTTGATCACGTCGGGATGATGACGACAACGTGATGACGATAGATTGATGACTGCATAATTACAACGGCTTGATCACGATGGTCTGAAGACGACAGAATGAGGAAGACAACTTCATGATTACGAAGGCGTGACCATGACGACATGATGACGAAAGTAAGACGAGCTTGGAATGACGACCAAGGTTTGTGGACGCCGTCATGACGAGGACCCAACAATGACGCGGCGTGGCAATGAAGAAACCATGCGCTATGTATTGAAAGCGACGAAATATTGGCAACGGTATGAAGACGACGGCATACTTGTGCTGCAACTCACGTGGACGCTTACATACCCATCACTTGCCTGGGGTCGCCTCGGTTTGCACTTTATCCAAGGCTGGTTTGCACTATGTCCGGGCCGGACTATCGTACAAAGCAGCCCATAAAGTGAGGGAAGAGCCAAAGAAAGTTGCACTTTAATACTGATCAAACCACTATAGAGCATGAGCGCACCTCTGCATTTTCAGCAAGCACGCAATACAAGATTTTGAGGCAAGATTGATATTCAGATAATATTGATCTAGATAAGGTTACGGAACCCAAAATGCATCCTTGTGCGCAGACCATTAACTATTACTAATGAAGACAGGGCAACAAATAAAATTACAAGCATTTGTTCAGCATCAGTAAAATATTAAAATGAGACGGACTGACAGGTTTTTCAACAGACACTGAAGAACAAGCCAGGATAACTTGAATGGAAGCATCGTTCGGTGTACATTTATTTGCGTGCTGACCCATGCTTGTTCACATAAGCTATAGGACATGAAGCAATGATGTGCGAAAGATTTTCCAGGTGGAACAATGAGTGGGAATTACTGGTGCTCCTGTGTGCGCATATATTTTCCCGTTTATTATTCTTTAGTGGGCAATGAAGCTGAAGAAAATAAAGCGCCAAGCACAAAATACTGAAGTCACTGATTATCTGTCTGGACCTTTTTCAAAAAGTTTAAATTGTTTCTTTTGTATAGCATTTCATTGTATACAATTAACGCCGTTATTCTGACGCAGCTATTTCCTTTCCCGAAGCTTCAATTCGTCATTGGCTGCTTCCAGTCTGAGAGCCCTGAAATTCTGCAAAGAGCGCCTTTCTATTTTTTAAAGAACAAGCTGTACATGCGAATATTCTAATTAATCACCATGCCGGTCGGCACGTGGCATTATTTTCTCTTCTGGTGGCAGTCACCCTTGTTGGCATTGTTGTCTCAAAGTTGTGAAACAGGACAATAAATGGGAGGAGGTACTGCTCGTCTGCTACTCTAAAAAATGAGATTCCTTCGTCTAACATCTTAATCAAGAGCATTCCTTTTGATAGTTAGCTGATTTAGTTAGCTCAATTTACTAAGTGAGTTCACAGATGGCACTGCTAAGTGGCAGATAATGGGGGCAAAATTAGTGAGCCTCCATACGCACACCTATACCCAATGCTTTAAACTGTGTGCAAAAAGAACGAGCGACAAGCATTCATTTTTTTGATCACATGGCAGAAATGCCGACTCATTCGAAAACGGGAGGCAGTGAAATATCGCGTGTCTGCTTTTGTGAACGAAGAAGAAATCAAAATATTGTTAACAATTATTTTGCTACGACGCCCTGCATAGTGTTACCCAATAAAAATGTTCATAGACCACCATATTTAAAAGCACTCATTATGAAAGTCTAATTTTAATGCATTATAGTTGCCATGAGCTCACCGTTAATAATCATCGTATAGCCTTTCCTGAGAGTGTCGACAGAACTTTTAGATGGGCTGACGAATAATTTTTGTGCATTTAGACATCACCAGGAATGCGATAACCATCCTGCTAATTTATTTCGAAAAACTCTACGAAGAGCCAACCCCAGTTGCTATCAAAGAATGTGTTTAGAATGCTTTGGGAGGTGGATATTTGTGGCAACGAGTTGCACAATGTGTTATGAGTGGCGTCCCCCTTACCATCACCATACCCTACGCGTACGCACTAGCCAATCAATGCTACGAGCACCACTTCCTCAAGGACCAGTTTGGAAATCCATGCAGCGTCTGCGACCACAGGCACAGTGTCTCAAACTCTATACGTCACGAGGGATCAATGCGAGAACGCTCTCTTGAGCACCTGCCACCATAGAGTTTCTCACTATAACACCTAGAGGGTAATCTGGCGCCACCGTCTATGGGAGTTTCTCAAAGGGCGCTGTGCCGTCATGGGAATGACGGGATATGTGTCTGCGAGGTTTATGTTGACAGGTGCTGTACGAGGCCTTCGTCTAAAACGTGGATATGGCTGCACAAATATAGCGTTCTTAAAATGAAATCTACATAAAAGGCTTTTATTCAGCCATATTACACCCCTCAATAAAAGTTACTCACCTACAATGCAGAATCAAGCGAAGAAAATCAAGAACAGACGACAAGTTGAACAAAGCAAGCGAGAACCTTGTCGTCGGTCCTCCAACTTTAGCCGCCAGCTGATAATTTTTACGTTTCATATAATTGTACATCCAAAATTAAGTCCTCAACATTAAACGAACCAGGTTTTTGTGTAATAATGAAGGTAAAACAGCCTTTTCCGCGCCGTTTCAGCAGGAAATGGATCATTGTGACAGAAAGAACGGTGCTAGCCAGATGCGTCTTCAAGGCGTCCTGATTCCTCGAGAACGATGCCAATCCGAAGTCACAATATACCGGCATTCTCATGTATACCACAGCGCAGCAGCGCCAGATTTCCCTCTAGGTAATATATTGAGCTCTATGCCTGCTACCGTGAGATACCACACGATGGAGAGCGGCAGGAAACTAGGCACGCAAGCGGATGGAACGGCGAATAAGAGAAGGTGGTGAGAGTTTTTGCTCGCGCAAACTGTCGACGCCGTCGGCGTTTTGCCCGCGTTCGCTCAAAATGCGTGCGGCGTTGGTGACTGTTGCCGGAGCCTCTGATATAAATAGGCACTTGGTGCCGCAGCTAAACGTCGCCTCCCTTCCCTCCCCCTCCCCAAGGGCCTCTCGCGTGTCGGAAGAAGGCGCGTTTGCTCTACATATATGGTGATTGTAAAGGAGGAAAGAGACGCCTACTTCTCCAGCCCTTAAGGGAGCACGGCGCAGAACGCGCGTTTGTTCTCCGCCGTGGTTTCACTCCCCGTAAAAGCGGGCGTTCCTCGCTCCCTTTCACTCGCACATACAGCGTTCGGCGGCGCGCGGCGACGATTTCATCTCCATTGACGTCATACGGAACCTCACGGCGACGGCGACGGCGACGCCGACGGCAGAAATCTGCTTTTGAGTGTCCATATAATTGCTATCGCAATAAAATGCACGGAAGCCTAGCCATAAACAGCTTCGCTGTAAGAAATCTTTTGCAGAAACCATCGACGACGATTGTCAATGTGCAATAATGACCGAACGCCTCAAGCGAATAGCTGAAAATGTTAGACGCACTTACCGAGAGGCACTGCAAACGTGAATTGAATGCGATAGCATTCTGACTCTTCCGAGCGATACCTTTCTCTTGGTTATGGGCTCGAATTGGACAAAGTCAATTTTTATGGTAGAGCACCCAAATTTTTGGCATAGGTCAAGGCAATTTTGGGAGTCGGAAAAGTATAGTTTTAGGGTGGGTCAACTCAATTTTCGAATTGGGCAAAACCAATTTTGAGGGTCTGTGCCATGGCGTCCGTCTGACTCTGTGGCTGTTCGCCGTGGGATTTTGCAGTGCGAGCCGCAGCAGGTCCAGTACCGAGAACGTGACGTCATCACTTGGTCACGTGGGTTTTGTTGCCATCGAATGTTAACGCTGGATTCCCACCGGATTTTCCGCTTCATGGGGCATATAATTATTTCGAAATAAATAAAGAAAGCTGCTGCTTTATCAAAGGAATGGTGCGCTTGTGGGCTTAAATTGGGTGCAGTGAGGATATTTGGCTAGTGTTTGTTGTTTCATTGCGTAATTCTGTAGAGAGCAAGCTTGTTAACCAGCACAACGATAGCGGCAGAATACGTGTATAGCAAGCGCGTCTAAAAAAAAGTCCGGCAGCCTGTGCCTACATCTAAATTAATTTTCCTTCAACTCGAGTGCAAGTGCCCTTTGAGCCAACGTCTTTTGTCGGAGGTATACAAGTTCCACCTCCTACCACCCACCACAAAAACGTTCCAAAGGGGCAAATAAAGTTATTCGCTAAAACACACAAACACACAAAAAAGTTGTCGCAGTTTCACCTGAAAGGCGAAGCATCAATTGCGATAGCAAATTTGAAGAGAGCTATACGGAGTAATGATAGCAGCTTTATCAGCTGTATAAACTTGGTCATGCAGCAGCACCGGCAACACGCAGAACTGTTGTCGACGCCGCCGGCGTTTTGCCCGCGTTCGCTCAAAATGCGTGCGGCGTTGGTGACTGTTGCCGGAGCCTCTGATATAAATAGGCACTTGGTGCCGCAGCTAAACGTCGCCTCCCTTTCCTGCCCCTCCCCCCCCTTCCCCACAGCCTTTCGCGCGTCGGAAGAAGGTACGTTTACTCTACATATATGGTGATTGTAGAGGAGGAAAGAGACGCCTACTTCTGCAGCCCTTAAGGGAGCACAGCGCAGAAGGCGCGTTTCTTCTCCGCCGTGCGTTCACTCCCCGTGAAAGCGCGCGTCCCTAGCGCTCTTTCACTCGCACATACAGCGTTCGCGGCGCGCGGCGGTTGGCGCTGAGCCGTGCTCCCTCAAGGGCTGCAGAAGATAGCGCCAACCTTTCCCTTTCCCTCAAGAACCACTTATCATCATCGGCGCGCGGCGACGATTTCATCTCCATTGACGTCATACGGAACCTCACGGCGACGGCGACGGCGACGATGACGGTGACGCCGACGGCAGAAATCTGCTTTTGAGTGTCCATATAATTGCTATCGCAATAAAAGACAAGAAATAGAGAACAACATGAAATTCTGAGGTTATACGCATTAGGGGCCCTCTATACTTCCGCTGTGTCACCGCAGAACTCAGTAGCGCGTGTTGACGAAATACGTTGGCCCCAACTGCTCGCTCTTATAGGAGAACGGTCCCCGCTAGTGTCCTGAGTGAAGACCGCCGCATCAAAGGCATTTACCGCCGCGCCACGCAGTGGAATGAGGCAAGATGAAGTGCTGCCGTAAACACTCACACCGACTGAAAGAGCACGTGAAAGAACTCACGCACACCCTCACGTCGGTGCGTGGCAAAGCACCTTGCTACCATCACTTCATTGCAGAAGCCTCTTTCTTGCCCCGCTACTCCCTGTTTTCTTTATTCTTCCTTCTCACCCCCCCCCCACCGTTCTTCTATTTAGCAAAAGAAGCTGTTTCCCTTCGCCAAGCTCCTCTTTTATTCTGTCGCGAACTGCCGAAAGAACCAGGCCAGCATGCAAGAGAAAAATGATACCTCTCTGCTCCGGCTTTCTTTCGCCCATTGACACGAATGAACTCCGAGCCCATTGAACGCACAAGCGCAGAGAAATAAATGGTACCTCCGTGTACGTTTTATATACAACCTCATTTAGTTGGAATGGGACAACGGAGGGTACTTCAGCATCTGCAGCATAGTGTTCAAATGATTTGCAACAGAGCAATTGCGACTTAAAAAGTACAATTTTCAAAAGCTCATTGACAATATTTACCACAGAACGCATCTGTTTCCACTTCGGATCAAAATAACGATAAGACAACGTTCATAAGACACACTATGCACCAGCGTATTCACCTCCTCCTACCTCATTGATTGAGGGGAGAGTGGGCTACGCATGCTTGAAATGCTGATAATGTAAGCAGTTGCTGCCCCGACAATACCTTCTTGCCGAAATCTTGGCTCCAGTCGGTTTCATTTCTGTCTACTCCCAGTTGTTGACTCCAGTCGACTTCAGTTATCCACTTCACTGTGGATGAGAATTTGCCCTCTTCCAAGGTTCGCGACATTAAAAACGAATACATTTTTTAGTGAATTAATTTATGTTGAGTTAGGTTTTACCAGCTTCATATTGCAGAATAAAAGCTCTTCATTCGAGTAATATTTTTGAGCCTAGATAATTGTGCATGATTCCACACATGCACAAAACATCCACACGAAAGATGTTGCCTGTATAGGTCGGCAAAATAATGTCATTCAGACTCACTCATAAAACTCATTGTTCGCTTCAGGCTCACTCTGACTGAGATAGATCAATATTCTACTCAGCCGGGCTCACTTGGTCTCAGACTCACCAAAATTCTACGTAGCCTGGATCACTCCGACTCTTCCTCTGAAGAATTGTACTCAGCTGCGCTCACTGGGACTTGGACTCGCCAATATTCTACTCAGCCGGGCTCACTCGGACTCTTACTCAGCAAAATTCTACTAAGCCAAGATCACGCAGGCTCAAACGAAGAAATTTCTACTTAGGCGGACATATTTGGACTTTTACTCTCAAGAATTCTGCTCAGCGGCGCTCAATACAGACTCAGACTCAAAAAAATTATACTCCGCCAGAATCATTCAAATTCAGCCTCACGGCTCAGTCTGAGTCTGAGTGAATCGACTCATCTATGAGTTTGCCGACCTATGGTTGGCAGTGAGATGGATCAACAAGGTGGCTTTGAGGAATCCCTCAGCGTAGTTTCATGACTATAGGATGTGGAGCACCCAGGGTTTATTTTTTCGCTTTTGAAATTGCTGCACACAGGTTCTCTGCTTAAAAAAATGTGAGTAAAAAAGATTACCTTAAAAAAACTTGGCTTTATTTATAATCGAGATGCATTCGGGTCATTGAACAACGCAAAGTGGCGGGAGCCTATAGTATCCGTTTTTTAAGAATAATAAATAAATAAATAAATAAATAAATAAATAAATAAATAAATAAATAAATAAATAAATAAATAAATAAATAAATAAATAAATAAATAAATAAATAAAGTGTTCTTTTTATGGTTAATTGTTCTTGTGGAGTAGCGACGTAAACCTCTTGTATCAATTTTTTTAATACGTACAACAGGTGAAATAGCCCGTACGCGCATATTGGTATGCACTTTGACCCCATCTGCCGCAGAAATGAGCAAGAAGAGACTCCCGCTGCAGTGTTTTTTTTTTCTTTTATTTACTTTTCCGACTCACAATCGACGAAAATTTATGTCAAGATGGCAATCGACATGACACGGTCTAAACGTTTATGACTGGAAAACGCTACGGACAGAACAAACTACGCTCCCATATCTTCTTGCACTATGCAATTCCTTCATCGCTAACGTAATCGCGAGTCGCCAGTAAGAAATCAGCGAAAGCGTGAATCGAAGTTTTCAGACATATATAAAGAACAGACGTAATGCCAAATAGAATGTCTGGAAATGGCGGAACGGGCCTTAATCCGACTGTCTCGCGTTGGTGTTTTTTATTATTTTTTATTTGTCGAAAAGGTGCGGGAAAGCAGATTTCTGAGGACAAATGGGTTTCCGTCTTCTGGAGGCTACCCGACTGGACGCACGCAATTTCGGGTATGGGCTTCTTTCAGCTTACTCCAGGGGCAATACTTGCCCCCCAAACGACCTTGCGAGTCCCAACTATATAACACCGACTTCAAGCTGGAATTCGGTTAGGTGCCTTTCGTTTTCACAAAGCGCAGGTCCAACGTAAAGGAGAAGATGAAAGGAATCAGTGCTTACATGTTTTCGCTAACAGAACGTCCTACGCTATTCAAAGAAAACTCATGCCAGATATAGTTTCCAGTTTAGTTTGCATCCACAATATCGAAAAAAAAGTAAATCGGAATATTTCAACACGACGGGATAGTGCTTCCATTTTGGACACAGTTGACACGAAAAATGGGTCATTGCTAAGCTGCGCTTGTTCTGAAACTCCGCTTTGTGTTTTATTGTTTTGTTTTACAGCCCACTTTGTGTGTTCGGCTGGCCTATTATTCACATGAGATTAAAAATTTGTGCCTTGCCCAATTTGCAGCTTCGAATTAGCTCCAGCACAAGCCTTGGTAAATGAATATACGCGGGTAACACTTGTTGCTCCTTACATCCGAGGCTTTAGAAACGAACAAGACATGTACGGCTTTCAGAGAAAATGATAAAGACATGCACCGAAGGGAACATATATAACCGTTGAGAAGTAATGTCTGAGCCTGCCGTAACATTTACTTCTCGTGTATCTGCATAATTGTGAGTAGAAATGCAATAACGCATTGATTGAGTCGACATCACATGATTTCATGAGTTGAATATTCTTTTGGTTCTTTTCTGGAGAGAAAATCAGTAGCAACTGCTGAGCATGCGACTGTGGACGAATATTTATAGCTTTATGCCACACGTCTCAGAGACGCGAGTTACAGTGAACGCAAAATAAAGCAATCGTGGCCCTGAAAGACAAAAAAGCGAAAAAATGAACAAACATTTTAATCACAATGCGCCTTATGCAGAAGCAGCTGAATTATCCATACTGATTTTTATTATAGTTATCAGATTTAACGAAAAGGCTTTGGTGGGTGGTGTAATGGACGTGTAAAATTTGCGAAGCAATTAACAATAACTAGATGAGTTTTAACAAAGCAGTTATGGAAACTGTTTATCAAGTTTATAGCTTAGATTTCTGCAATACAACAGAGCTCGTATTCCTAGAAGCCCATTTACAATAGGATGTAATTACACCGAACGCCACTACATCGAAATTACCTGTGTAACGAAGGATTGATTATATCCAGACCAAATTCTTATCTTTCGTATTTATTTCAAACGCATCTACAACAGGGACCGCTACATCAAATTGTCTTGTAAAACGAAGGAATTTAGGCGTCCCCAACGGCTGTTTTTTCGCTTTACAGCGAACGCCACGTAGCGGTGGCGCCACTACCTTCCACTGACGTCACCGAGGTGAGCTCTACGCTAGCGCTAACGGCAGCGCTAACGGCACACTCGTACGTTATATTTCCTAGCGACGTGGTTTTATAGCTGTAAATGACGACTGACGATGTCTTCAAAGCCACTAGGGCGGAAAGAACGCGCATGTCAACGAAGACACCAGTGATGAAAAATTCTGTAACAAAAAAACGATTGTGATGGCAATAGAGGTGATAGTGCCATTACACGACCCACATCTTTACTTTGCGTAGAACTTGCGTTTCTGCGCGGATCATGCTCCGGGGATCAAACTTTGACGCAATAAGGCTGGCTGCAGTCACACATTCTGCCAGACAAATTGTGCTAAAAAAATATATCTTGTTTCACTAAACCTTCCTTGAATTCATGTCATAGTTTTCTATAGTTCAACATGCATAGCCCACTCGATTAGGAGCGGTGACGTGCGCGACCCATTACAATGAAGTCACCTGTATAACAAAGGATTTTAGCGGTTCCGAGCCCTTAGTTTAAAGATGTTTGAGTGCATGTAGAAAATATTTTCCTGGCGAAATGGTCCATGCAAATATCCACTGCTAAATTCGCGATTACAATTTGTTATTAGCATTTCAGCGTATCCGGTGTTCCGGTAAAAGCAAGTGGACTGGGTCTTTTACAGGCTGAGCGGAGGCACGATTTCGAAACGCCTGCGCGGTGCAGCCACCGGAAGGCGCAGAGACAACTCAAACACAGAGCCGGTGGCTGCACTTGGCAGGCCGTTCACGCTTGCGCCTCCGTTCATCCAGTCCGCTTGCGTTTACTGGTATATCAGACACGCTAAAACTCTCTATTAAAGCGATCTGTAAGACCTAACCACGAGTGAAGATTCCACGGCTTCGGATCGATGGTGCCCTTATTTTATTTAGATCGTGCAAATTTGTCCTGCGGAGAAGTGACACAAGGCGTGCAGACGCAGGGCCGCAGTAAACGCTGCAGCTTCACGACGACACCAAGCAAGCGACCACCCAGCAAGTCAACACTTCTGCACCCGACGCGGTATCTTAGTGGCTAAGGCGTTGCTCGAGGTTACGGGTTCGATTCTGACCACGCGGCCGCATTTCGACGGGGCCAAAATGCAAAACAATTAGTGTACTTACATTTAGGTGCAGATTACAGAGCCCCAGGTGGCCAATATTATTCAGGGGGCCTCCACCACAGCGGTTCTAGTGCGTAAATCAGCATAATTTAATGAGAGAGAGAGAAGCGAAGAGGGAAAGGTGGGGAGGGTAACCAAGGACGTGCCCTGTTGGCTACCCTGCACTTTGGGGAGTGGGAACGGGGAATAATAGACAAGAAAAGAAAAGAAAAATAACAGAGCCAGTCATTCGCAGTCATTCACAGAAGAATCTCCATGGTCACAAGCATTCGTATAATCCAGTATCCTTCACGAACGGCAGTAGGGCTTTTGTGGCCTTTTGCGTACAAGAAGATGCCCAAGGATATTTTCTTGCGAGAACGTTGTGATGTCTAACAGGTTGAGTTTGGCTTACAGAGTACGTCGTTGAGTGTCAAATGGCAGGCTGACACAGAAGGTACTCTAGAGTCTCATCAAACCCGCACATATTATATGCCGCACTGTTGGCCATCCCTATTAGGAACGAATAGGCGTCGGTAAATGTGACGTTCAACCACATGTGACAGAGTAAAGTTGTTTCGCGACGGGAGAGCCCAGGTGGAAGGCGAGGTTGCAAGTTAAGGTAGATAGAGTGCAAGCGTGAGTTGGTGAAACCTGGTGAATTGAATCGTAGAAGTGTGATGCGGCGAGCAAGTGATTGAAGTTGCCGCGTAGCATCCATAGGAACCCGCTGGGGTTTTTGATAAGCCGAGCGCGCAGCTTCATGTGCGTTGTTGTTGCCGATAATTCCACAATGGCTCGGAAACCATAGAAATACAATGTCGTGTCCTTTCTCGAACGCGTGATGATGAGCGTGCATTCTTTCGTACAATAGCTGCTCGCATAACCCATGACGTAGGGTAAACTGCATAGTTTGTAGACCTGCTTTGGAATCACAGAAAATGGCTCAATGATTTGGTGGCTGCTTAAGGACGTAATTGAGTGCACCTTGAAGAGCCGCAAGTTCTGCTGCTGTAATTGTTCTGCCATAATTAGCGAGAGCTATAGCGCTAAGCAAAGGACGGCGGAGAACGGGACAGACGACGACGATAACAGTCGTCTTCTGTGAGGTTGTGTACGCGTCCTTTGCTTAGCGCTACAGTTCTCGCTAATTAGGACATACACACTAGCACAAACCGCTGCCATTTCCAAACCACTAGCTTGAGGCAAAATAACTTAATCTATGGAATTCACAGCCGCGAAGAACTGGTACGCAACAGGAAAACTGCTGCAGAAATCTCTAGCGGAGAAAGGTCGACTGGGAATTCCAAAGGAGGAAAATCTGTTCATTTCTTTTCGATGGTGCAAACATTTCGCCTACGCGAGCTAACAAGAGACAGCGCGCACCAATTCGATGCAGTGCCATCGAACGTGCAATATCGCACCAAGTCGCGCAATCACAAAACGCGTGGCCGCTCTCGTTTCGTTCGGCTGCTCTCCTTGCCTCAAGCACACGATGCCGCAGTTCTGCCAATGCCGATTTATTTGAAAAATCCGTCTCAAAAAACAGGAAGAGCCATGTCAAAACTTTTATATTACTATAGTTCGAGTGAAGGGCGTCATAATTCGAACCACTGCAGCGAATCTGCGCCATTGACGGAGCAAGAAGAAAGAAATAACACAAATATGTAACTGATGTAACTGTGTAATAAATGGCGCAAATGTAGCAAAGGTTCAAGCAGTTCCGAATTCTGAAAAAAGAACGTCTCCTCAGAGGCGACTGTAAATGAAGTGCATTTCCTGACACCATCGAAATGCCGCGGTAGGAGATTGGGTCCCTTGGTGCCACCACCGGCATTCGGAATCAGACGCCCGGTATTCTGGCTTTTAACAAGCCCCTTTTTCGGGGAACTTCAGGCTCTAGTCGAAACATGGCTTCAGTTCGGTGCAGAATTCCGTATGTATACACAGGGACAAGGCTCTAAAAACAGACAAAACCAAACGACACCAGAAACAACAAATGCAAAATCGACCCTACAGCGCACAAACAAGCTGCAAAAAATATAAAGAGAGTAGTCAGCTTCCTCATCAGACCTACGAGAGCATCTAGAAGTTCTTTTTTCTGTCTTTGAAGCAGTATTCATTCGAAGCGGCGTCATACTTGTCATGCATGCCACCGAGGTTGTTCATACGCATGTTACCTAACCAGGCTTCGGCCATTTTTGTTTGCTCAAAGATGATCCCTAGTAGAGAGTTTGACGGAAAACCGCGTGGCGACGGGGACACATACAAACGCAATAAACACACGTCAAAATACGGAAAAACCTAAGAAATCTTTGATGTCAGGCGCACCAAGAGGAACCCCTTGTTCACATTATAAATACGAAGACGTATACCTGAAAAATGGCGCAACCAGTATGGGACGCTTGTTGCTGCATCAGAGTCCACAAGCTGCGTCCTATAGTCATTTCAAAGAATCTCGTGTAACATATTGACAGTAGTCGCGTACGATGGGGTCTTTGGCTTTTAACTGCTAGTCAAGTGCGACCTTTACATAAACAATTTACATAAATATTTACAATTTACATTAACAATAGAAACAGCACCAGTACGACGTGGCAAATGCGAACTCTGTGTCAAGGCAAGCAAGCTGGCCGCGGATCACCAGAAGATAGGCCGTATGATAGATTGAGACGTAGCAGATATCACCGACGGAGAAACATCTCCAAGTGCTACTGCTAGAATCATTCTAGATACAAAAAAGAAAAAAAAATCATCCTTACAGGACACGGAGAAACCTGCCTTATTTTTCTTTATATTCTCTCGCACTTGACGCATCACGTGTCCAGAAGACGCTCCCATCTTCGTTTCACCGACCGGCGTCAACGTCTGCTTTACATATTCATCGTTATTTCGCACGTGGTTTGCCGGTGACTCATGACACCCGTTCGCGTTTGAAATTCCAAACCAGATAAATTTAGGCAAGCTACCTAGAACGCCGTCAAACTACGGAGCCACATTTAAGATTACCGTCAACCGTCCATGATAGGCTAGGCAGGGAACCAGACCAAACGATGAATAGAAAAGCCCGTGAGCCAAACGAACATAGTTCTAGGGCCAGATTCACGAAGCTTTTCTTTCGTAAGTGCTTGTTGCCATTGGCCGGCAGCCTTACATAATATGTCTTGCATCCATATTGGCTGAAATTATTTCTTACGAACACTTCTAGCGTAAGAAGCTTTTGCGAATTCGGGCACTAGTCTTCCTTTCCATGCAGGCAGAAGATGATGGCATGACGATAGGTGCAGGTAAAAAATTATGTAGACCCAAGCACATCGTGAAATCACCTTAAATCGAGGCTTACGTGAAGCAGTTCATCAAACACTATCAGCTTGCGCATTTGATTCTTGCGTCCTTTGACGTAAAAGAACGTGGCACGCGCACGTGGGATCTCGGGCATCCGTGCTACGCAATACAACAGACGCGGTGACCATCTCAAAGAGCTAGACGTTGCCATGCCATAAGCACGCGTGCAAGTGCGATTGTGGCCTAATGTTTAGAGATTCTGGCTGCTGTTTTGGTTGACCGATCTTTCATACCACTACTGCGCACGTAATTTCTATCTTTTTTAATGTGCGAGCTCTTCGACAAGGCAGGATCCCCCAGCCACGATTCCGAAAATTCGGGAGGGCTCGCTAAGTAAGCTCTCCTTTAATAGCCGACTCAAAGTATCTGTAATGACAGGAATTCTGTAATAACAAAAATGCATGGTGTGCTTGTTTAGAGCTGTCTTCCTGCTTTCGCGATACAACGCGCAACAGGCGACTAAAAAATAAACTGCGTGCCAGAAGCACTGCCTTAATTTATGTATCTGCGTGCGAATCTTTGCTAGACATTGCGCACATAAACGCACGCACGCACACACACACAAACACTGAATCAATTCTATTACCAACATATAAGTAACTATAGTCGGAATTAAACAACTTCGTGCCCCAACTTTAATTGTCAAGTCGCCAAGTCGTGTTCAGCGCCTACGCCATGAAATAATGATATACCACTCACATCTAAAACCTGCTCAGGGCTGTCTGTCGTTTTTGAGTGCGCAGACAGTTTCGCGCTCATTTTATAGCTGGACAACGTTTCTACCGCTAAACTAAGACGTCTAAATACTAAATTGGGTAGTTACTAAATATACCCTCAATTAGCTACATCTTAACTTCTGCGTGACTTCGTGGGATCGAATCCCGGCCGCGGCGGCCGCATTTCGATGGCGGCGAAATGCAAAAACGCCCGTGTACTTGCATTGTATTGCAGGTTAAAGAAGCCCAGGTAGTCAAAATTATTCCGGAGCCCTCCGCTACGACGTGATTTATAATCTGAACTTGTTTTGGAACGTAAAACCCTAGAAAGAAGAAGATGACGACAGCGTGACTTAACTGTCGCTTTCCAGATAGGAAGTCTGGCTGCACCATAGTACTGGCTGAGAAACGAATGCCTAAACTCAGTGAAAAAATCTCACACGATTTATCATGATCCTGAGAAATGTTTTCCTTGCTACGGACAGCCTATATGTGTATTGACAGCAGATATCAAACGACCAAGGCTTTGCAAGAAAGTAATCTGCAATGCTAGTGCCTTTTGTAGCACATTTCCGGAGAAATGCTAACAAATCTATGATATCTAAAGGTATTTGTGTCAAATCTTTATTCTGGTTCACCTATTAGAATTAAAATATTAAACTGTAGATAGCTAGATAAAGAGAGATCAAAGCAAAAATTATGCTTCCACCGGAGCTAAATTGTCCTGTCAGAAAAAGTAATCTCTTTCTGCATTCTACAGTTTCTAGAAATCCCTGAAAAATTTCCCTGAAATACCCGGATCATCGAAAGACCGCTATAAATAACCTACATCGCTAAGTGATGTGCTTCGCCGAACATTTTGTGATGTTTTGCCACATGGTTTATCGAAGTCTCCGCAACCTCTGGATACTTCTTGTTCATACAGGTTTCTTGTTGATTGCAGGTTTCGTCCTGTTGCATGTGGCAACCGTAACTATGGCACCACCAAGAACAGGAAGCATTCACCCAAGTACACAGAGCATTAGATGCGAAGCGAGACTAATACGTTGCCATAATTCCTTAATTGCCATGTCGCATGCAGCGTTATTCGAGACGGGTACATACCTCATCGATCTTGCAATAAGACGCCTGAGCTCGGAAAGGCCAACAACTTTTGTTTTTGCAACTACGGCCCTTTCCAACCCAGAGAGAGTCGGTCCATTCAAAAGCACTTTGCCAGATTACCCTACATACAGGGAAACAGTGTAGCAGTCTCCGTGCGATTGTTCAATGCTTGCGCGTTCAGCAAGAAGCCGAATTAGAAAGGTTAGAGCATCATTCCCAAGATGTTGGCTGTTAATGTTTGATTGCCATGCCATCGCAATCTTGCAAACGAGACGCAGGTTAATAAAAAAACACTAATGAAACTTTCAAAGCTGGTAATCCGAAAAGACGATCTTAACAGCGGCAACAGACAATTGTAATATCGCGCTGTATTTTAGCATAGTCGCCGGCCTGAAAGAAATAAGTTTTTGAAAATAACGTTATTGGGGCAGTAGTAAGTTCATTAATCTATTAAAAAAAGGGAAAAGAAATCCTGGCGGGCAGCACCGCTACGACCTAGACTTGATATAGGCGGCCACCTGAACAGTATCCATTTGGGGGGAGGGGGTATAAGCTTAGAGTAACAGGAAGTAACAAGAATGAGAAAAAATTCCTGTGCTTGTGTAGTTCAAATCCAGCGCTAATGCAGCTCCACTAACGTGAAACCTGGGGAAGTGCGAAGCAGTGATGCGCCAGTGTTATCGCTCGATGCGCGCCTGCAGCTCGGCATCCATGGCACAAAAGAAGTTCCGGAGCGCGCCAACTGCTTATAAAGCCCTGGTCCTTCTCTCTTGCCACACGGTGCGCTCTGATCGGTTGCTAGAGTAGCGCTGGAGTGAGGAGGAATCGAGCGCTTGTGGGGTGGTGGCGCCCTCTCTTGCGCTGCGCTGGTACCATACTGGCGTTTGGTAAACGATTTTCACGAGTTTTTGCTAATATATTCGCTTAATGCTTAATTATTCTAATCTTTTAAATTATTCTGAATCATGCTAGTTTAGACTGAAACAATTTGTATCAATTCTGAACTTGTTTTGACCTTGTTTTGAGAACTTGTTTTGCGCGAGACCACGCCGACATGAGATCACATTACAATATTTTCACGATATTCACGAGTTTGTGCTAATTATTGCGCTCAATGCTTGATTATTCCTTTCTTTTAGGTTATTCTGAATGATGTTAGATTATACTGAACCGGTTTTGATCAATTCTGCACTTGTTTTGACCCTGTTTTTGCGCGTGATCACGACGTCATGAGAACACAATACACGCCAACAGCCCGGGCCTCTAAAGTGCTTCGCACTTAAAAGACAGAGAATTTGCGAAATATAGACTATGTAACGCATTCACCTTAGTTGAAAGATGGGGCGCACACTTTGTCCTATCGCGCCAGTCCTAAAAGCGTCACACGTCGTAACTGATTAGAAAATAATCGAGAACCATGGCACTACATAGTCGCCGAAGCGCTACTAAAGTGCATGCCACGTGTCTGTAAAGGCGCGTGACCAGAACAGCTGGCAGTCTATGCGGAGGGTCGCAATTCAACACTCGCTGCCATAGTACTCCACCACAGGGGCAAGTGTTCAAGACTCTCTACCACATAGCAACAGATATAAGGTGCTCGGAGAGAGGGGGACGAATAAGGCGAACGCAGCATGAGCTCTAGCATTTAACGACTGGTTTATTTGAAGCTGAGAGACACTTACGGTATACACATTCAAGATGCACAGTATACCGTAACATATGCCATGCGGAGAGATATGATCTGTTCGCTTTTGACACACGTATACTTCCAAAAAATAACTGTTACTATATCACAGCGCATGTGATAGTGACGTGACAGTATGCGTGATAGTTAAAGTACATGTATACCGAAGCAGAATAGTAATATCATTGCACATGGTACTCGTTATGACCTAGCTCGGTGCGTCGTCAATGCATATATGTGTGCCTCGCGTTTTAAATAAGTTGTAACGAAGAAGAGGTGTCGGTTAGCCAGGCGCATCACCAGCGCTTTTACGCACGCGGCTTGTCCTGGCTGCTCGCAGGGTTCCGACTGCCGCACCGAGTTCGACCTCTCAATCCTGTCAATAAACACCGGCCTTGACAAAGCCATTTGTTGAATGCTAGCGTTCGTGCTGTGTCCTTCCTCTTCGTCCCCGTCGCTTCGAGCGCTTTATACCTGTTATTATGCCATAGCCACAAGGCTGAATGTCAACTGTTGTCTCTACTGTACTTTGTCTATTAGCTCACGAGAGTTGAACAGTTTGACACAGGAGGAGTACAAACGGTCGCTCACGCCGGTGCGCTTCAAAATATGCGCTACTGCGTGAAAAGCTTTTTGCGCCAGCAACGGACGTGCTCATTTTGCAAATACTATAGACTGTGATTAAGTTTAGGAGTGCGCTCGGTTTGATGTTGTGTGGCGATAAAGGCAGTGGATGTCGTACCGCTCGATAGTGTCCTTATATCACCAAGAGTCGCATGTCGCACTGCCGGCCATTCGACTTCGGAAAGACTAAGTGTTCATTATCGCCATCCAAAACCTTAAGCCACCCGTATCCGAGATGGTGAATATATGTGCGAGGAGACAGTTGAGAAAACGTAAAGAGTGTAGCATTCAATCAAGAACAAGCCTTACATACGCGTTAGGTAAAAATGAGTTCAGGCAACAGCTTGTGCACGAGTAACCGCTTTTAACCACCCACATAATTTGACGATGATCCTGAGAAATCCAAGAAGTAAGAGTTTAATAGGGCACCTATAAATAGAGTTCCAATAAACATGTACAACGCAATGAAAGATAAGAATCAAGGCGCTCGCTCGCAACTGAATTTTATAGTAGTTGGCAGCAATCCTCTTGTTCCTCGAGTGCTGTTTTATTTACGCAGCAGGCAACATCGGCGATATGACACCCACATGTCAAATCCATTCATTGTTTCCTTCGCTTCCTGTAGTGCGTGAAGCACAAAACAGACCTCAGTGCCCAAGTACACGGAGTCGACTCGAAAACAAGCCTATTGCACGAGTAGTGCAAACTTTGCGCATTTCGCCCTCGAATCTGGGTCAGCAGAAAACTGCGACTAAACCCTATGGTAGGCTGGATAAATACCATCGGTGTTTTCCATCAAGCGTACTTCCACTCTGTATAAAACAATAAGTAGAATTTCGGCGTCGCGAACGTATGGAGTGTTGAGCGGCTTTGTGAACGCGAAAACAACTTCGATCGCAGTGTGCTTCACAGATTCAAACCTATGCGTATGTGCATAGTTTAGAGTCTGTGAATGAAACGTTTAAACTACTTCCGCACTTTCTGATAGAAGCCGTCGGTAGGCCGTTTATTTACAAGGAGCATTCTCGAAGGACGTGGTAAAAAAGCAAGATCTCGCTATTTCGATGGCTGCAACCAGGACTTTCAGCAAACTCGGATGACGCACTTTTCGAGTTGCCTATCTGAAGTGAGACATCATTGTGTGTAGACGCTGCATAGAGAAAAAACATAAAGAAGAAACTAGAACATGCTGCAAGAAGCCACCATATGGCATGTCCCTGGCAACAGCGCAATAGTGGGATCTCAGGTAACTAGAGAGCGAGGAGGAACGAGAAAGACGAAAGAAAGAAGAATGAGCAAGGATGTTAAACCGAACAAAATACCTGGTTTGATACCCTACACTGTCGGGCGGGGGATGGAGAGGTAGAAAGATAAGTAGGAAATAGAGAGACTCAAGTAAGCAGAACTTCTTATGCATCTGATGAAAATATGTGACGTAGAGTTGGTCCTGCTGAGATGTGCCTTGCAGTGTTGCAGAAACGTTCGATTGCATATAATTATTCTTTACTTTTGTTTATATTTATTTATTTCATTTATTTATTTGAGTACCCCAAGCATACCACGTGAGGGGATTACATAGGGAGGGATGGAAAAGGTCTAGCGTATAAGTGCAATGTGTACAATGTAAATATTCCCCTCTTCCCCTTCCCTTATGTAGAGTAGCAGGCCAGATGCTCCATTTTCCGGCCGACCTCTCTACATTTTCCAATCATTAAACTACTTCTTCTTCTTATAGGAAGAGATTGGCAGAATAAAGAAATCATCTAAACGTCGAACAGAAACAAACAAAAAATAAAAGACAGAAAGGAAAGAAAAACAGCGTTTATACAATGTCTGGTAGCGTGAAAAACGCAAGCGAACTCAAAGCGTGATAGAGACGACCACTCCCCATCAGAACATGAGTTTAAATGTACAATCAAATGAAACAGGTAAACAACCTAGAGAAATACATATCGGATGAAACAGAAAAAATGTTATACGAAACTAAGCACATGAAAACACTGTTAAAGTAAATATTCAAGCATATTGGGGTTATGACAGGTTGGTAAACTCTAAGAAAGTTAGCAGTGCTGCGTGAAATGAGGATGATTCCTTAAGCGAGATAATCTTCGAAGGTAATGAGTTGGATTCGGTAATAAATAAAACTAGAGGCGGATTTTGTTAAGCGTTAGTGCAGGCAAGTATAGGTTTTACTTTATGAACATGATCTGCGCGGGTCGAGATGTGAGGAGCAGGAACAACATGGACTCGGGCAAATGGAATGTTGCTCTGGTAAATATACTATGGAAGAACGACAACCGCGTTAACTTCCTGGGCATATCAAGACGCACGGATAAGATTAGAATGGGTTGCGTATTTTGCGCAATGAGACAGTTTCATAAAAGAATTGTGTTATTTATTATGTTTCGGGATTTAAATTGAAATGCGCGTTCTCATTTCACTTTATTGGTTCGGGTTCAGGAGTCCTTAAACTACCCAATCTGGCGTGAAAACAAAAAAAAAACACATTCTGGGGATGGCATACGTTGCTATGAACGTCTCAGCCAAATATTGGGCCCGGGAGCGGCGCGTGTGACTCACAAGCGGTGTGCGAATTAACTTTTTCTCAAACAACCTTTTTTTTTTTAAACAGAGGCCTTCTCCTCACCCGATGGTATCCGTTACGGGGCTGCCGATGGCTAGCCCTTGACGTCAGCGGGCAGATTCCTATGAAGCTCCTGTATAATTGGCCGATTATTGACACCAATCCAGAAGCGTGTTTGGATCAGTGCGCTTCTTCCTGCTGTTAGTGTGTGCAATAGTTGACGTAGTGAAGGAAACAGGTTCAATTAAAGTGTACTAGAATATAGGCTGGATTGAGATAAAATCTACGCTTCGAATTTCCGTAAGGATTTCGCACTTCCCAATGATGCCGACTATAGTCTGGCCACGTAGGAATCAGACTTTGGCTACGCTGCTTATTGGAGTCTCGTAGCCGTCTAGCCTTGCTATCTTCTATTTACCTTGAACGCTCAGCTATAGCCTCGAACAACGCGAAAGTTTAAGCCAGACCACGTGTACGCTGTGCCTGCCGCGCCTCGCGACGGTCGGCGGTTGGCATCTACAAGTAACGCACGCTCTCTCCAAGGCACTCCTGGTTAGACGCTCTTTGCATTGAGCTATTGATAGCGTTTCAAAATGCGCGATCAGGATTTGCCTTCTATCCGTGCAGGACAAAGCCGGTCCGCACCACGCAGCATCGCCAGACAGGAGCACTCACGCGCGCAATCCAGCCCTGCCGTCCACTTACACTGGCGCGTAGATGCGTCTGCCGTACTCTGCTGGGTAACGTAAACGTAACGTAACCTAAAATAACCTAACCTCCTGTTGCGTAACGTAACTACCACGGCCGCCGCTATGGGTCCTTTCGCCTAACATCTTATGTGGACTGATCACTCGGCCGGAACGAAGGATGTTCAGGGCGAATGGGGAAGGTAAATATTGCACGTCCAGTATGTACGCACATATTTGATCGTTCTGAAAAATTTTTTCGTGATAAATTCCTAGGAGCCCCTACAGTTTTTCTCAGGCGTTTCCAATGCTTCAAAAAAAAGGGTTCCCAGGGCTCCTTTAAATGAACGATGGATGCAGATAGATATTAGCGTAAAAATACACACTGATAATGATAAAGCTTTACGCACGATACGTGTAGTAAGTCACCGCGTACAATTCAATCAACAGAAACTGACGTCACGATAAGTCATCGGAAGGCACTCTAACACGATCGGGAAAACGTTACATTTCAATACAACACAAACCGTAACTGAATACAAACATGGTTCTGTAGCAATTATAGAAGTTGTAATGTCTATAACTTCATTACATTAGTGTCTTTATTGAATTTGTTTATACCTATTGAGTTGAAAACACATCTAAAAACAATAGTCACACTTTACGATAGGGTATTTTTTGCAATAAATGCTTCCTGATTTCGATTGGCAATGCAAAATACACTCCGAGTGAATATCGTAGGATGTGCATTTCTTAATAACGAGCCGCCTTTAGAATACAACATTCACACTGGTGAAAAAGAAAGGCAGTAATGACTATAAGATTATATCTAATGACTGAGCCAAGTGGCGACTCAAATTGCGTGGGCTTTTGCGGAGACTTCATGCGGAAGCTTCGCGAGCACCGGACCATAGCTTCCTTTGTTACATTCTCCATCAGATTCTTGGTTGTAGAAGCAATGAATACCCTTCGGCTGGCTAAATATTTCCCCAACTCTAGGCATCAACCATGATGCCCGCCTTTCCACACACACACACACACACATTTATTATATATATATATATATATATATATATATATATATATATACGGATTCTTTTTTAGCTCGTACTAATTTTTAGTAATTGCCTGTGGCAGAAACGTAATTGAAGTTGTTCAGCTGGGTTCACAGAAGCCAATGACATTACTAGCACCAGAAATCAAAATGCATAATATTATAAATAACAAACATTCACTAATTATCTTTTTAATGTGTCACCTTGCCGCACATAATGTGATTTACGAATGTAGCCGGAGATTTCTCAAGGCATATCCACTTGGAACCACTTAAAGATATCGCAGGGATTTCGAGATATGCGCCGTGAAACTTACTGTCAAAGTGCCCTATTGTTCTACTTACTTTTATTTTTCCAAACAACCGTTTTAAGCATTGACGCTCAAAAGTAACCTGAACGCTCATGCATTTCATCGAACGATTTGAGAATGCATATTTCGAAACTCTAAATTCTGTGCGGAGTACGTTTATCCAGGTCAATTTCTCACAGGGGACCGTGATTATCAGAAGAAAATTTACAGAAGAATAAAAATAGCTTGGAGTGCATGCTGCAGGCATTACCAAATCTTGACTCGGAGATTACGTCAGTTATTTAAAAGAAAATTGCACAATCATTGCATTCTACGGGTGCTAACATATAGGACAGAAACATGGAAGGTAACAAAGAAACTGGAGAACCAGTTAGGAACCGAGCAACGAGCAATGGATCAAAAAATTACTCTATCTCCCGCTAAAGGGAACCATGTGTGGATGCGAAGCAGCGGGGAGATGATTAGCTTGATCCGCCGCTCGACGTTTGCGTTGTGTTTCGGCTTCGCGTTGCCGCGCCGCCTCGGGATCCACCGCTCGACGTTGACGTTTCGATTCGGCTTCCCGAGCCCGGAGTTCATGGTCCGCTTGCCGCCGTTCACGTTTCCTTTCGGCTTCGCGAGCCCGAAGTTCGGGATCGCCACGTCGCCGCTCCCGTTTCGCGGCAGCGGCCCGAGCGCTCATCGCGGCGCTGCACAGGAGAGAGACTGAGGAGCGCGCGCTCCGTCATTTTCATACCGCGAAACTACTGTGGCGCCCCCAGCGGAGTATGCAGCTGTCGCACCACCTGTCGTGCGCGCCGTTCCGTAGAGTAGAGGATTCCTAGAGGAGAGAAAGGGTGGGAGCGTAGGAGAGGAGAGAGAGGGGGAGGGGACGCACATGCGCTGTGGAGGTGTGGGACGCGGGCGCCGCTGCGTAGAGTAGAGGATTCCTAGAAGAGAGAAAGGGGGGAGCGTAGGAAGGGTCAGAGAGGGGGAGGGGACGTGCATGCGCTGTGGGGGTGTGGGACGCCGCGAAGGAGGGACGGACAAAGCCCCCGCCATAAGCTGCTTCGAATCTAAAAATGTTAGACGCCACTTTAAGAGACAGGAAGAGCGCGGTGCGGATCAGAGAGCGAACAGCGGGATCCGATGTTCTAGTTGACTTTAAGAGAAAAAATTCACCGCCCATGCACCTCGTACAGATGGTAAACCAGTGAAGCTGAAATGTGCATCCCGGTATGAGCAACGCTTGATTTCTTGCTTTCCTTCTTTGTTTCTTTGTCTTTTTTTCTTCCTTCCTTCCGTCCTTCTTTCTTTCTTGCGCCCTGGCTCATACCCGCATATCCAATGCGGACATGCGCCACACGTGATTTTATTATCGTTAATCGTGACGTAACTGACGAGCATGTGACGTTATTGATGTCATGACCTATAAGTCAAGTTAGTCGTACATTCTTATCCTTCCATGCCAATTTTGGTACGTGCGAAGTGAACGAGACGCCAGTTTTCGACGCCGGAAATTGTTGGTCTACGCGTCGTTTTGTCCACGGACGCGATCCGCCAGAAACTAACCATATACCGCTTCGTTGTAAAAAATGGAGCTGAGCAGACCATATAATGCGTAAGGCAGATTACTGGTGGGTCATTATAGTTACAGATTAGGCGCCAAGGGAAGGGAAGTGCTGTCGAGGATGGCAGAAAATTACGTGTGGTGATGAAATTAGGAAATTAGCAGGTGCAATTTGGAATCAGCGAATGCAAGAGAGGGGGAATTGGAGAACGAGGGAGAGCCTTTCGTCCTGCCGTGGACTTTAAAATATGCTGCGGATAATGGTTATCTAGAAAGTGATGTCCTGAAAATTCGTTCCAAATGAATACGCCTTGCGAGCTCAGCGGCTATAGTTCATAGGATTGCAATACGGGGCGTAAAATAATGAATTAAGAAGTATTTGGTGATTTTTGTTAATTAGTGTATAATGTATTTCGATTTCTCATGTATGTCCGCCTCTTTGAGTTATGCAGTTGAAAAACTCGAATTATGGTATCAGACATAGGCGAGTTCTGAAAATTATTTATGGTCTAAAAAAACAGACACCCGGTATACACGTATAACCCGTACGAACAAGGCAGGGAAAAGAGGAACGCCGGGAAATGAGCCCCAGAGTGGAAAGATTCCGTCCCCTCAGAAGAGTAATCATGAATGAGACGCGCTAATTACGAGCCCGTGATAAATGTGACAGAACAATGTTTGGAAGCAGCGTTGCTGTCCAGATAGGAGAGTTGAAACATTTTGGTTTACGAAGCGAATACATGAAGCGTTCGCATTCACGGGATTACCTGTTCCGTTTAATTTATTTACACACTGCGCATTCATCTTCCTTTTTTTTGTATCTGAAAATGAATCACATGGATTATATGCTTCGCTTCCTCTGTTATTTCTCTTGTGAGTAGTTCTACGGCTGGGCGTTGTAATATCTCGGAGGTTCTGCGTTGCAATGCTCAATTCAGTGCTGTGGAGCTTTCCCGGTGGTGAGTCTGTCCGATCGTTTGGCAGAGTGCTACATTCAGGGCGTTGATCTGAACCCGGCAAAAATGGCTTGAGTCCGCCTGTAGGGCCGATATTTACTTGTGCTTTTGCAAATGCTAACTGGTCGGCCTGAACGAATGCC